>NW_010128630.1:0-1314 GCF_000699245.1 Pterocles gutturalis | reverse complement strand
CTCTTCATTGGTAGCTCGCCCTCCCTGCTGCTGCTGCCAATTACATGGGGCCACTCAGAGGCTCAGGGACCCCATGGAATACACAAACAACAAGGGATGCTCTTAGCTTCAAACAACGCAACACCTGAGAAGTAACTGCTACTGCAGCCTGACAAGCCATGCTCACCTTGCCCGAGTCACCTCTGGCGCCAACATCCCCCTTCGCTCGCTGCTTCCCACCTTCAAAAGAAAACAAAAACCCAGACTATAAGCTAGTTGCATAGGCACCGGTCCCATCTGCCCTCTGACACCACACACCCACCCACCTTGGCACGGGGCTTCGCTCGCCCCATGGCACATCACCCCCTCACCTCCACCTGTCCACACTGTTCCGGAGGACCGCCGGGCCACAGAGTGCAAGTTCCAGAGGTTTTGGATATCTGTGACCTTGTTCTTTTTCAGGCCTTTACCAACACCAATAGAATAAAAAAACCCTCCCTGCTCCCACCCACAACCCTAATTACCAGTTAATTATTGCAATTAATTATGCACATTAGGACAAAAAAATTTTCAACAACCACTAAAAAAACAAAAACCCACTTAAAAAAAATGACAAGATCTACAACACACAGATAGAAAAGGACGGAAACAAACTAAGAAAACCAGACAAACACAAAAAAACAGAAACACAACACCAAAAAAAACACAAACAATAAACCAAGAAAAATCACACAATCACAAAAAAAACCACCAAGAAATGATAAAAAAACCAGAAGAAAACTCTGCAATCACAACCCTCAACTCTATCCTAAAACCACACCTACTACACGGACATTACTCCAACAAACACCCCTCAAAAACTCTATCACCAAAAACAAAACGACAACTACTGGAAGCGCTCCCAGAACACCGAAAACGCCCCTGTACGGGCACCACCGTGACCAGAAGTCCTCCGAGAGCACCGTAATTGCATATGTACGGGCACCATCATGACAGGAGGACGAGAATTTCGTGTATACAAGCAGCGCCATGACGGCACCTCCTCCTAGGGGACCGGAAGTGCCTCAGTACGGCACCGCCAGGACCGGAAGTCCTCCAAAATGCTGTTAGAGCTGAGGGTCATGGTCCGGGTCAAGACTCATGGTCAAGGATCAAGGGCCAGCAGTCAGGAGTCAAGGGTCAAAAGACAACATTCAGGGGTCAAAGTTAACGACTCAGGGTTCAAGCATAATGGGTCAGGGGTCAACGCTAAAGGGTCAGGAGTCAGGGGTCAAAAGGTCCAAGGTCAAAAGATCGGAAGGTCAGGGTGAAGTGGAAAAACTCCACAACTCATGA
>NW_010128629.1:13641-17114 GCF_000699245.1 Pterocles gutturalis | reverse complement strand
CCATCCCGCTGCGAAGAGGAGAGGGGACAACGCGGGTGGCCGAGGGAGGACGGCGATGGCGGGGCCGACCCCCGGCATGGTGCCAGGTCGGGGCAGCCCGTGCCACACCGCGCCAGCGGGCTGCGTTGAGTTCCCGGGACTTGTTTTCATGGTCTCACCCAGCTCTGACCTGCCTCAAATGTTGACACAATGTCACGTTTCCGACTGCAGTCTTTCATGTGCAGCCGGAGGCTAAATACGGCTGCTGGGTCCTGGAAAAAGACGTGCCTGGCACCCTTTCAGCAGAAACCCGATCCCCATGCAGGCTTGGCACAACAGCTGAATAACATGGCAATAACTCTTTCAGCAGCATTTCAACCCATAAATAGGGCTTCCCAAGCAACTCCTTGAAGTCAGGCAAGGAGGATACGACGATTTTTTAGAAAAAGCAAAAAAAAAAAGAAAAAAAGCCAGAGTGCATGAAAAGCGAGGATGAGGAGGCAGCCCGGTTTGGAGCAGATCAAAGGAGATCATGGAGGTGCTGAGCGTGGTTTGGTTAATATCAGCACAGGATTGCCTCAAAAGGAAAGAGATGCTCTTGATTTTTTAAATGTCTTGGTCCCATTTTATACCAGCCCTGTGGAGGTAGGATAAGAGTTTTCCTGAAAGCAAGGGCCCTTCCTAACCCCAGTGAGGACAGCGAGACACATAATTTCAGCTTTTCACCACCTGTTTGGAAAGCTCCTATAACTGAGTGCTATGGGACTGGATGGTTTTTACAGGCATGTACCCCGGGAGCTGCTTATTTGCATTATGCATGGACCAGGGCCTAAAATAATCTGCAGTGACGCACATTTTTTGCTGTGATTTTTTTTTCCCCTTTTCTTTTTTTTTTTTTTTTTTTTTTCAGGACTCCATTTTTCTGAACGTGCCGTGACTTCGGAGGACCATGCACGGTTAACCAGCCCCAGGGCTCCCGAGTCCCTGAATCAGCACGTCCGCCTGCAGACAGCCAGCGGAGGGGGAGCAGCGTTCCCCCGGCCCGGCCGTGACACGGCCACGGCGGGGAGAAGTGCCCTTCTGCTCAGCCCTGGCTTTCGTCTGCAAAGCGTGTAGCTGCAAGTGCTGCGTGTTTACAAATGCAGGCATTGCAAGATCCCTTGAACTGTGTCCTAGTACAAAAGAGGCTTTGAAACAAGAAACACGTTGTCATGGCATGTTCCAGGCCAGCAGCACCAGACTGAACCAGATAATTGCTGTTTCTGCTTTAGCTGCTTCATCGTGGAAAAAAGCAGCAGGTCTTGAGCAAGTCTTTTTTTCCCCTTTTGACATGGGGTGTGATGCTGGGGAGGGAAGGAGGGGGTCGGGAATGCCCAGGCAGATGTGGGCAGAGGAGGGATGAGCCCAGCTGGTGCCGTGTGCTGCTCTGGAGCTCTGCAGGGCTGGAGGCAAAATGATTCTGCTGGGCTCAGGTCACGTAACTGAAGCCAGCAGAGACGGTGACACTGCGACACGAGGTATTAATGTTTTGTAACCGTGACTCGTGGCATGCTGCCGCAGCCAGGGGATGCGGCTCTCGCAGCCTCCCCACGGTCCAGACCTTTCCCATCGCCCTTCTCCGGGTGCCTCGTGGCACTTGAGAAATATCCAAATCCCTCTTGGTGGCAGCCAGCCAGGTGAAAACTGCTAATTCGCCCCTGTGTTGAACATGTCCATTACTGCCCCGGGCTCGACGGCTGGGAGAGCGGTGGCTTTGCACCGTTAGAAATGGCGGGGACGGTGGAGAGGTGCCTGCGTTCTTGTGTCCATGCTCCCAGGGCACCACGCTCCTGTGCTGGGGTTTTAAGAAACAGAGCGTCATATTTCTACCTGGCATTTTGAAATAATTTATTGCTTATACATTTCTCTTTCTCCTGGGTGTTTTTGCTCTGGGCATGTCCCTCTGTGGAGTCAGCTCTTGCCATTAGCCCAGTGCCTTTGGAAACTGCAAAGCTTTCCCTGGGAAAGGCTTTTCACTGTGTGTGCCTCGTTAAAAACTGACAAATGAGGGCCGGCTGGGTAACTCCACACAGCTGAGGGAAAACAGAGGAACTTGGGGCTGCGTTGTGAGAAACAACACCAAGAAATACCTGAAAATAACCAGGTAGAGACATTTCTCTTCTTGTGCGTGCTGTTGCCCTGAAAATGGGACCTGCAGAGGGTCTGTCCTGGGCTGGTTGCTCCCCATCTCCTTGTACCTGACTCGTGACATCTGCACAGAGCCGTAATCCTGTCTGGGACTTGGGCTGGCATAGCTGAGTTAAGTCAGGCCTGGTTAAGGCAGGTAGGTGTCTGCCACGGGATGCCAGACACTCGCCCAGGCTGTGGCTGGGGACTCCTGCTCTGTGGGGGTGAAAATAATGACTGGGGAAGAGCTGGGTCAGTCCTCTGCAGCCTTGGGCTTGGCCCCAGAGGTCCATTTTATCTCCTCTCCTGATCTCTGGGTTTATGCCATTGCCCAGGACGGGATGGCACTTTATTGTTGTCTGAACAGCAGCGGTCTGTCATCTCCAGAGCTGTGACACAAGAAGGAATAATTAGTTTTCTCTCTGCAATACAGCTCTGTCTTTCCTTCAGCCTGCGGTGTGTCTGGAAGTATTGCAGTGTTCCCTTCTCCCGTGTGAGGCTCTCCCGGTAGCCTCGCTGCTCCTTTTAGTGGCAGCTAGAAAAAAGGCAAAGATGTATTCTGCTTTGAAAGTCCTGATAAATAAGCAAATAGTTATGCCTGAAATATTACTTATCCTTGTCACAGGGTACGCACAGAGTTTGTGTTTGTGCTTTTGCCCGACAATGTATACAACATGACCGTGGAGCTGAGCAGTTTACGGAAGATTTAATTCTTATTTCTATTCTTGCCACTGAATCGTTAATAAGGTGATGCCCATGTTGGGGACCTTTCCCAGTACTCTCCTCCCGCTCCCACGGGGTTTTTGCAGCTGGCAGAGTTTTCCTTCAGCTATCGATCGGTGCACAGCGGGGGTAATATTTCATCCCGAATGGAAGCATTCATTGATGATTATCGCGTGGTATTAGCACATGGCGCTGTGAAACTGGTGTGATTTGAGATGAAATGTGACCTATGGGCAACCACCTTCTAACGCATTGTAGCTACATTACGCTGCGCGGGTAGCGCCAGGGCCTGATGATCTATTACGTTGCTGGTACCGTGCTGATTAAAAAGCCCGGCTTGCTCCTGCTCCCATTGAATCCGTGGGAGGTCCGTTATTCCCTTCAGTAAGCACTGGACCGGATCCAGTTTTCACTTCATCGTGTGCATTATTGCATAGCATCAAAGAGGCGCAGGGAGTGGGATTCCTCTCGCTCGCTCAGGATCTCTACTGCTGAGATGTTTGCCTTGCAGCTGGTGGGGACAGCAGGTACCTGACCTGCTTTCGGTGACTTCCTCGGGAGGGGATGAGCCATGTTTTCTCCATGGCGGCTGCAACAGCTGTCGG
>NW_010128629.1:0-13610 GCF_000699245.1 Pterocles gutturalis | reverse complement strand
GAAACGGCGTTGGGGGCACCAGCCACAGCAGTGCCAGAATATCACAGTCCTGGGGGTCAGCCACAGCTGGGGTGCTGTTCTGGGGGTGCAGGTTAAATGCAAGGTGCTGGGAAGCCCCAGAACACACCTGGGCAACCCCCTTGGATGACCATACCGGGGTGTATGGGGACAAGGCAGGCGTGGGGGCAGGGATTCCTGTAAGCATTTCCCGCACAGTCAAAGCGTTTGACCCCACCAGCGTGCTGGAGCCTGGTTTGCAAATGAAAAATCCCGAGCACGCCCCAGGAGCTTCAGAGGAGGCTCTGGCTCTGTGCACGCCGGTCAGGAGTTAGTTGGGGAGGGTTCTTCTTGATTTCAAACAAGCATTTGAGCTCAAAGCTGTACTGGCTGCTCTGGGTCTGAATTCCCCTCGTGGTATTGGGGGGCTGCAAGCATGGGTCCCCCCGGGGTCCTGGGTCCTGCCCATCGCCGTCCCCACCTCATGCCCGGCCATGCCGGCTGAGCCTTTGGGTGGAGGATGACTCAAGGCCCCGTGAAGGAAGGGCTGCGGAGGGAGGGGGTGGCCTTGACCCCCCCCCCAGCGCTGCTGAGGAACTGAAGCAATCTGTTTATCATGGAAAAACTGCTCTTTGCAGCAATTCAAATGGAAACTTCCCCGAATGACTGTTGCAGAGCTTTCCCCTTGAATCACCTCGCTTCCGAAAGAGCCGCTTTCGAAGGCGATGCCCTGGGGAAGGCTGTCATCGGCCGCCTCGGCTCCCTCCCTGCAGCGCAGCCGCGCTCGGTCTCTTCTCAGGCTCGTTGCTGTCAGAGCATCTCTGCTCTGTTTGGCTGGATGGCAATGTCAGATGAGCAAAAGCAGGTCCAGGAGCGCAGGAGCCCCTGAAGGCCATGGGATGGGGCTCAGCTCGGGGCCTGAGCCTGGCTTTTGGTTTGGACCACAGCAGGAGGGACAGGTAAGGGACTGACAGAGCCCAGGTGTCCCACCAGCCGCAGCGCTTGGGTTTGGAGGATGAAAGGCCAGAGGATGGTGGTCAGCTCTACCACCCCACGGTGGCTGCTGGAAGGCTCTAGGGGTGATGGACACCATGGTCACCCCAACTTGTGGCCCACCCAGGGATGGGGGCTCTGACGGCAGCATCCACTGCCATCTCGCGAAGGCCATTTACCTCTTTTCCCTGCCTGCTGGCTGCCCGTCACCGTTTCCATGGTTTAAACGAGTGTCCAAAGGTCATGGAGAATTCAGCCTCTGCCCGGCGGCTCACGTAGCTGAATGAATAAGGAGTGAGTGTGCCGTGCCTGACTCAGTTTGCTCCCGCCTGCAAACCCGCCGGCTGGTTTGCATCCGCCGGGTGCTTTGCACCCCGTGCAGCCGCTGCAAAGCCTGCACCGGCAGAGAGCATGGAGCATATGCATCGCCCGCCATGCCGTGCCTGCATCCCACGTGCCTTGCACGAGGCCCCTCGCCCGGCGTGCAGCCCCTGAGGGATGCTCCTCGGGTGGCCAGGGTGGCCCATCCCCAGCAGTGGGCAGGGCAGCGGGCATGCCGCCTCCACCACGAGGCATTTCCGGGCCAGCGTAACCACAACTGCGTGTAAAGCTCTGAGTTGGCAGCCTCGCAGATTGGGAAAAGATAGGAAGGAGCCGGATGTCGCAAGGGGTGGGTGGCCGTGGAGCCGGGCAAGGGGGGGGGAGGGAGGGCAGGGTACGGCACCTTGGTGGTTCCTGCTGCCGCCCTCGGAGAAAAGCTGCCAGGGATTTTTCTGCATTCGTTCCTGTCATCCCCGCGGTGCTCGTCCCCATAGTAACAGAGCAGGCTGGCACTGCAGCAGTCAGTGACATTCCTGGTCCCCAGGCAGGAACGGAGGCCCCTGAGGCCATAGCCTGGCACATGGCGTACCCCAGCACCTTGGTGGGGCACAAGCCCGAGCATGGCTTTCCTGCGCTCCAGAGCATGTCGAGCTTTCTCTGTGTCTCTGCAGCCCTGCAAAAGCAAACAAGAGCTGCTGGCTGATGGGACAGCACAGCTTGGCAGGCATGGGGCTGCCTGAGACGTGGAGGAGCTTGCCGGGGGCGAGGAATGGCTGGTGGCAGAAGCTTGTCCTCAGGGCTGGTGGCACTCATCCTCAGTGCCTGCAGCAAGTGATTGTGTGCTGGGGCTTGTGGGCACGCTGGTGCAAACGCCGTGCCGGCGGTCAGCCGGGTGCCTACTCCGGCACAGCTGGGCACTGCTGCGCGTGTGATGGGCACGAGCCCCGCGTGCTGCATGCCGGTGAGGCATTAACCGCAGAGGGGTTCTCCAGCTGCAAACATCTGGGTGCTTGAGGTCAGAAGGTATTTGCAACATGGGCTTTTTGAACCCAGGAGTGAGGCAAAGGTGTTTTTTTAGGAGACCGGCAAGACCAAGATCCTGGAGCCGCTTGGAAGATGAGTCAAAGGATTCCTGAAATGATTATAGCTGTGAGGTGCGGCAGCACCAACACATCCACCATCCTCAGCACTGCCAGGCTACCTCGGCCAGCGGCTCGCACTTTCCATTTAATAAGACATATTAGGCAATTTCCCATTAAAAATGTTTATGGGAATATATAAATATTCACTTATACAGAATGTGCCTGGCCCTTTGCACACAGAGTGGTGGCAAGAGTGACTTGAATTGTTAAAAATCTATCGGGAAAGCTCGAGATGGAGCCTGCGAGGAGATGGATGACCTGGAGCCACGGTGGTGCCTGGAGGAGCTCTCTCTGAGGGATGCAGCACCCGCTGAGCAGGACGGGGCCTCCGTGGGACCCACACCGCATCCCTCAGTGTCTAGCCGCAGGCAGCGTGGGCAGGGTTTTCCCTCGTGTGATTTCCCAATGGCCGCAGGAAGAGCATGCACAGACCCGATCTGGATTAAATCAAAGGAATTTTTTTTTTCATTTGCTGTCTTACGCACTGACCACCAAACCACATCCTTCGAGCCAGAGCCCTGTGCAGTGAAACAAAAACTAGGCCAGGGCTTTTTTGCTCCTTTTTTTTTCTTTCTGTCTTTTCCCTTAGCGCATCAGTTGGGTGCAAAGCTGGCACCTGCCTCTCCTCCAGCCCTTCCGCTCCCCACAGTGCCGAGAGCATCTCCACAGGATGTTCCCCTCCCAGGGCAATCTGGAGTTTCCCCCACCCCAACTACCCCAAGAAAACCACTTCCAGCTCCATGTGAAACCTGGGAACTATCCAGCTTATGTCCCCTGAGCATAGTGTCAGTGGGGAGTAAATATAGAGGAAAAATAAGTAATGACGTCCTGGCAGATCATGTTGTCAGGACCTAATAAGACACAAAGCGGGGACTGTACTTAGCTCTCACCTGACTGCATTAAGCAGGGGAGTGTTGTATGGTCTGACCATGAGTTTGAGAAAACTGAAGGGGACCCATCGACAAAGAGCCCCCAGCTGCTGGCAGGAGCGGTGGCTGCAGTGTGGCTCAGGTCCCTGGGCTGCATCTCGAGAGCAGGGCTTGCATCAGTCACGATCTGCCTGCATAGGGAAGTTCTCACGTTTACAGAACAGAGAGCAGCTTTATTGTTTTATTTTGCAAACCAAAACCAGCTGGGAGTTTCTGAAGCGTCTGCCATCCCCGCAGAGAGCTGTTTAGTCATGCCTGGTGTGTATGCATGTGAGACAGAGTGTAGGGGAGGGAGTCTCTAGGACTTTGCAAAGATTAAAGATTTATGCTGACCCTTGAATCTGATCCAAGGCTACTAATCTGCCCCGATCCTATCGTCTGCTCAGGGTGGATCTATTTCACTTTCCTTTATGGTACTCCTGACTCATTCCACTCCCACTCCAGGCCAGCCCAGTGGGAATGGGAAGCACTACCACATATTTGTTTGGGTTTGCATTTAAAGCTCTGGACTTGTCGTGGGTGCAGCTCATAAAGGAAACCAGTGTGGATAAGATATGGGTGAGCTGAATGCTTGGAAACCACTCCCAAACACAAGCTGGAGTGGTTTGAAATCAAGGTGGAGTGAGGCACAGAAGGCACAATACTTGGCAGCTACGCCCAACGTGTGAGAAAGGCATTTAAATCCGCAGGGGTAAGATAGGCAGGGCATCCAACCTGCTTCCGAGGGAGACGGCTCACTGCCTTGCCGGGTCTGTTGTGCCAGGTGTTACCTCTCTGGCAGAGAATCGGGTATCAACCCCCTCCAGCTGCCCACCCACCCACCCTCTTTGACTCAGCACTTTGCACCCCTATGAGACCTCCATGGCCCTGCAGGAAAGTTGTACCAGGGGTATGGCTCGTGCCCTGGCACCACTCCACTGGGAGACTGGCTCCATCACCCTGTCCTGAAATGTTCCTGACAGCTGCTGGGGATTTTGTATGAAAAAATAAAGTATAGAGGAAAATACAGACCTGATTTTGTTGTAGGCAGAATTAATCTTTTATGCCCTTGCAAGAAAAAGTGTGGCAGAAAGAGAAACAAGAGCTTCCCCCACCCCGTCCCTCCACAGCTCTCCCCTGCCTCAGTCCCAAGTGTCAGGCTTGGGCTGGAGGAAGGCTGGGGATGCCAGCACAGCTCAGCCCGCATGCCAGCCGGGCTGGGGATGGATAACACCCACCCGGGCACTGCCAGCAGCACTGGGGCCACAGGCAAACAAGCAAACAGTATCGGTCATACGGACCTGGCCAGCGGCTGGACTGCCTGGGAGATGAAGAGCGTGGTGTATCCTATTTCAGATCCCCTGGGACATCCTGTTCTCCTGATAACTGATGATATGTAAATATAGCAAATGCACAGCGAGGCACTTTCCTACTGTGCCTTGCTCAGGCTGCATATAGAAAGGGGCTGAAACCTAGCAGCGCAGTTGGAAACACCCATCTGCAACTGTGAAATAGGCATCATGCTTTATTTTTAGTTTAAAATGAAGTTCCTGTTTGTAAGGCCAGAAGGGTTACAGGAAAAAAAAAATGATGAAGCGGGATCATTTACTGCTATTTTTCTTTTCACGTGTCCTTCCTTCCTTCCTTCCTCCCTCCTGAGAAATAGGATGTAGCACGTCGCTATTCCAGGCTGCAGTATTCGCTCCCAGGAGCGCCGGTTGCTGCTCTTCTCATTCCCGTGACGCCTCCTGTAACAAAAGACACCCGGCTCCCGACCGCCCATTTACCCTTGATTTCTAGTCTCTACACGAAGGCGCTTATCTCATGTAAATGAAACGCCGGCTTTGCACTGACTCGCGCTTCCGTTCTCTTTCATCAGCGTTGTGGGCTGCCCCTGCCAGGCGGGGTGAAGGGCAGGTCAGGACGCAGGACTGGGGATCCCTCCCTGATCCCCCCCTCCCCAGGCAGCTGGTCAGCCCCAGCAGTGGTGGGGTGGACAAAAGATTTGGTCACAACAGCTAAACGAGCCTTTTTAACTAGCAAAGCCCAGCACTAATTAGTCTGGTGCCTAATTCCTTGTCCAGCGCCCAGACCATGCAGTTCCCCTTCTGGCAGGGGTCACCCCGACACTGGGGAAGGAGAGCTGCGGGGATGTGTTTTTGGCAGGTGTCCACACGTTTTTCTCCTTCCTGTGGCCCAGAAGGGAAAGGTAATTGCAAGCTGTCAGGAGGGAACTGGTGAGCTGCTGATGGGAATTCCCAGTGGAGGGGTTTCAAGAGCGGTAGGAGCTTTGGTGTACGGATTAGGTTGCTCATATATACTATAGCGTGAAGGAAACTGGCAGTTTTGCTAATTCCCTTGCACTTTAGTTTAATAAAGTAGGATTTGTCTGGTGGGAAAGTGTAGCAGTCGGGTTTAAGCTGTGTGAGTCTCATGACTGGTTCTCGCCTGGGTGGGAAGGAGGGACACAGCCTTTGCATTCTGTCTCTTCTGTGCTCCTGTGGTTTTAAACATGATTTCTGAGTGCCCAAAGCTTCAGATGAGCTTTTATTTATTTATTTAAGTTTATTAAAAAATCCATATGCAGATACCTGCACTGAGTTCTGTAGCCTGGTTTTGCAGAAACCAGCATGCCCTATGTCGGGGGAGAGCCAAGACTGTCAGTTTGTTAAGTGCCTTATGTCAAGACTCACATAAACTGAAAAAGGATAAGGAGGGGGATTGTCATGTACACAGAAGGAGAACGGGCAAATTAATCTCTGTTAGAACCACTGCAGGGAAACAAGATCCTTCTGCTTCTGGTTTTAATGAAAAAGGTCCCAATGGAAATTTTAAATCTGGAGCTATATCAAATTCTCAAAGTTCAGGGAGTTTAGAATGAGAAGTTCGGTCCAGTCCATAATGCATCAGAGCTATCTGCAGAATTCACATACTAACATTTTTTTCCAGCAATGAATTCTGCCAAAAATGCATGCTTGGATGTTTTTGTTCTTTTTCATCCCTTTTGCTAATTTAATTCCCAGATCTAAATAAAATTTGTCTATCTCAGCCTCCCCTGAGCTGGGATGCATTGTTTGCAGTACAAAGCTGTTACAGTTTACTATGCCCTGTATTGCACATTGAGACGTCAGAGGTATTTACCTGCCTGCGACAGCAACGACCGGGTGAAGGGGAGGTGTGGAGGTGAGGCACTGGGTTGGTTTATTGCCAAATGGAGTCAAAGCTTTCCGATGTGATAGTGAGCAAATCATTACATTGCTCTGCGCTTTGTTTCCTCATTATTAGAAGAGGACAAAACCCAACCAGTTATTGGGATATGCACAAATACGCCATGGATGAGGGCCCTGAGCAACCAGGCAGATTTTCTGAGGAGCCTTGAAGTTGCAAAGCACAGAAACCACACGCTGGGCTCTCTTTTTATTTTTTCTTGTTTTCTTGGTTGTAGAATAAGAGCTCATCAGAGTGATGCTCTCCAGTGGGCTTTTGTTTATGGCATTACAGTATAATCCTAAATTCCCTTTCCTGCTCATGCATATAAAGCAGAAAGAACTAGGATGGCTGCAGACTATTTCTCACTGCAAGCCAAGAGCATGGGGAGCTTCATGCTGATGCTGTAGGACCGCAGCAGAGAGCAATACCTGAGCAAAAGCTCATACCTCTGTGCATTGCTTCACAGTATCTGGCCTGCAGCCTGCAAGTGAAACTGCAGCTCCCAGCACCTGGGACCCATACCTGCCTGCCCACCACCTTCGGGCACATCACTTCTCCTATCTCAGCTTCCCCAACTGTGCAATGCTTTATTAAGGACTTTGAATTTCACCGATTAAAAAGTATTACACGACATCATCTTGTCCTTCTAGCTTCATGTACATTATACAGCCACTGTGGCTGGGAATAAACATTCCTCTGTTCCCCTCATTTCAAAGTGACACCCAGTTCCCAGGTTTATCTCTCCCCTTGACCATGACAACACTGGGGAAAAACAAAGATGTTCACTCCGTGGAGACTGGGACCAACATGTGGACATCATGTTGCTGTTTGTGTTCATTCACCTCTCGTAACAGCTTACTGCTGGTCAAATCCTTTGCTTTGGATTTATTACATGCAGTAAAAACCAAGACCTGCTGGACTCCGTGGTGCCCATGTGCCCGGGGAGCACTGGGGCGTTGGTGCCGGCACTGCCGGGGGGTCATGCTGTGCAGGGAGCCTGTTCCTGGGGGAGGGCGAGGATGAAGGGGAGGATGAGGATGCAGGTGAAGATGGTGAGGATGCAGATGGGAGCATGTTTAAAGGCTTTGGGCGAGGAGCACAGCTTTGGTGAGGTTGCATCCCCCTCTGCTGGAAAAGCCGAGCAAAGACAGAAGAGCACCAGCCGGCCAGTGAGAAAAGCGGGGTGAGAAAAAGAGGAAATAAATGTGCAAAGAAAGCAAGTGAGCCCCCGGGGTCTGCTGGGGAACAGAGAGGGGACATGGCAGCCTCAGCTGTAGCTGGGGGTTTTTCTGCTGCTGGCCCTGATGAGGGGGCACTTGCTGGGGACAATCAGGCCCTCTGCAGAGACGGGGACTGCGTCTCATTTGTGGCGGGCGTAATCCCACACCCCGTCTCGGGAATGGACAAGTGGGGCAGGGATGCTGGCTGCTGGCAAATACATGCAGCCGCTGGTCAGGAAGAAGGGAGACGGACGCAGAAGAGCTGAGCACCGGGTGTCCCCGTAGGACTGACCTGCTCAGGGGTGTGGGACACCGTGGGTCAGGCAGGTCCTGACTTTGTGGCAGGCTCTGGCAGCAGGCAGAACATCCGGAGTGCAGATAAGCAGAATGGCATTGACAAAGTCTGTGCTTTGATGCTGGATTCAAAGCTGCTTTGTAGTGCAGGTGGTGCTGAGGGGCCGTGGCGGATGGGTGTGGAGGGGCAAAGCACCATGGTGGGACTTAAATATGTAAGGAAACCGGAACCATTGGCACCTAAACTTGTCAGGAAAGGTGCTGAAGGGCTGTCTGTAGTTTCTTGCCAAGCAGCTGCTGGGAAGCCCTGCTTCAAACTAGAGGCTGGACGCAGGGCTTCGATGCAGGGCTGGTGGTAGCCCCAAGCAGGGTGGGTGACTGAGGCTTGCCACCGTGGCCCCATCCGTGTCCACAGTGCCTTCGTGGCTCTGTGTGCAGAGTGCCTGGGTGGGCAGCTCATGGCTCAGCCTGACCAAGAACCTCTAAGAAGTTGCTGCTCCGGGTTTCCCCTGGTGCTGGCTTCTTCTGAATTCAGTAGTACGGATGTCTGCACAGAACTGGAAGCTTGGGGCTCTATGCCCTTCTTTCAGAAGCTCATTTGGAGACTGTTTGTGCTTAGACTTGACACTGGAAGAATGGTTTTGTTTCTTTTTGGGTTTAAAATCTAAATTACAGAAAGGGTGAAATGCGGTGACTGAGCTGGCAAAGGCTCTGACTGTGCAATAAATCTGCAAGCGTGGGCCTGGCTTTTGCGCAGGGGTCTGTGCAAGTGCCAAGGTCTCTGCTAATAAATCTGACTGGAGGACCAGGAGGAAACTTTTTTTTAAACTTACTGCTCACAGCAGGCCTTTTTTTAACCATCATTTTTTCCCCTCTCCCTTCTGCTGATTCATGCTCCTGCTGCTTCGCCACGGGGAGACTCCAGCATTCCAGAAGGTCAGCACTTGCATGCAGCAGCTCACACTGCAAAGTGTTTGCCAGCATCTACCCAATCAAAATGCTAAAACAACTGTGATCATTTATATTTTCACTGCCAGCGATGGAAAATCTTACAGCTTGCCAGCCTCGTAGCTGCCACGTTTCCAGCCTGATAGACTATTAGAAGGTAAAGGCGGTACGTGAAAGGTAATGCCTCCCAACAAACCTGACACAAGGTCACCTCGGTGGCACAACAGCCTGAAGATTGTCACCCAGGCTCACCTATAGGCAGTCCTCTTAGAGCTTTTGAAAACCTAGGGTCCAAGCATGCAACCCTCTGACATACCCATCTATCTCTCAGACAAACATTCAAGACATTGGGAAATGAGATACTGCTGCTCACGTCAGGCTTCACGCAGGAGTCACGCCGCTGCCTGCAGCCCAGGGTCCCTGGGGAAGTCGGGCTGTGCTTCCCTCGCTGGCACCTCCCTCCCCAGTGCTGTTCTGGGCTGCAGAAAAGAGGCAGGACTGAAAGGCATGCTAGCAGCATGCAGACATCTCTAAGAAAAGAAGAGTTATGTTTTAGTTTTCAAGGCATGTCTCCCTCTTAATGGCAAAGGAATATTTCTGGTTTAGCTCAAGCAGTAACAGCACAATAGACATGACTCTTTTTCAGGAAAGCTGCGGTGAAGACACAGTGAAATTTTTCCTTCCCTTCTTCAGGTTCTTTAGTGAGTATTTATACGGTGGCAGTACCCAAAAGTCTTACAAAAAAAAGCAAGCCCTGAGTAAAATTGTGGGAGGACACAGGACACTGCCCCACAATGTGCCTGGTTATATCAAGCGTTACAGGCTGGAGGAGGAACCACCCTATGGCCGTTACTTTAATGGCCACCTCTCTAGAGGTTACTGCTGATCTTTTTATCCTTTCTTTTAAGCACCTGTAACATCAGGATAACACATAGCTCATATATGCTACCATACACCTCTGTTTCTTTGCTAATATTTTAAGTAGGACTTGAAAATGCAAAGCTGGAAGCAGAGCCCACCTGCTAGTGCTGCAGAGCAAGGCTCCCAGCCGGGGCCAGTCTGTATGCACCAGTCCTCCCCAGCTTCCCCAGCTCACAGAGCTTCTTCCTCCCATGCCAAGGGAGGATGCCTGACCTGGAAGGCACCCACAGTTTCTAAGACATTTTACAAACGGCCGGCTCAATCTTTCTCGGAAGAAAATCAGTGTCAAAGCAAACTGATGGCACAAACAGGGCATGTGTTTTTGCCTCGTTAAAGTACGAAACATGAACAAGCAGAAATGCAAAATCTCAGAGCAATATTGACACTATTACTTTTGCCGCGGTTCCTTTCTCAGCAGCAGGGGAAAGTGCCACGCAGCAGGCTTCTGTAACTCATCAGATCAATTAGTTTCTTTGTCTGCATCAGCTAGTGGGAGCAGTCTTTAGCCAAAGAAAAATTAAAGAACCATCCAGTAAGATATTCTATTTTGAGAGGATCTGTCCTATTTTCTCACACTACCAACAGACTCAGAAATCTGTGCACAATTTAGCTCATTATTAGAACTAATTGGTGCCAAGCATTCCATCCTCTTTGATATGGCTAACCATGGGTATAAAATTTTCTGAGTTAATGAACCATAAAATGGATTAAGAACTTTCAAAGTGCAGTTCATATCACAGCTTAATTGGAAGGAGGATATTAGTTGGCTTTTTATGGATACAAAGGAAAGCCATGTTTTGGGGTGGAAAAGCACATGCACAGCTGCCTTCCCTGCCCCAGGGGAGCTGGGAAAATTCTAATTTCTGTGCCACAGAGTAGTGGCGTTTGATGGCAGGCACCTGCAACAAATGCTCCACAGCACGCCGTGCAGCCCATTCAGCTGAGGACAGAAACGGGTTTTTTTTCTCTGTGTGCAGTTCTTACCATTCCTCCTGCATAATGCCCTGCGGAGAGAAACCAATTAGTACAGCTCTCTAAGGTCGGGGGAGCTGCCAGGCAGATAAGGGCTGGTCAGGGAGGTGTGGATCCACCTGATGTGGTCGGCATAGCTGATGCCAGACTATCGTGCCCTAGCGTGGTGTCCCAGTGGTTTTGTACCAATTTCACCCTAGTTGCTTTTTTACATTGTTCTGAAGAGTAGGTTTGTGTCCCCTCCCTTTTCTTACCCTTTCATTGGCTCAGAAAAATAATGCAGTGTGATTTAGAAAATTTCCTTCTGGCAGCAATGGCGAAGGAGAACCCTTCACAGGTGTCCCAGACATGGCACATAGCTTTGGGTCGCAGGATTGTGATGACAAATGTAGCTCACTGCTATGACTCAGGACCCTCCAGTTACCAGGTGAAACAGAATATCCCCATACATACACACACACACATACATCTCTGACTGGTCAGTGCTGATTTGGCACCTTATAACACTGATTAAACACTCCCTATTACCATTCATTATGTCAATATCTTCCTGAATGGACATTGAAAAATCTGAAGCTTTTGTCCTTAGTAGCAGTAACACAGTATTTTTTCTTTCGTTATTCAAACATTATGAACTTTTATGGTTCATCTGAGGATACAGCAACATACCATTTCGTGTTATCACAGAACTTTGGTATTTTAGGTAATTTGTAATTTAAATGAACACTGGTGTACCTATTCAAAATATATTTGGAAGGATGTATTGTATCACTGGGTAAATCCAGTGGGTCTCCTCCTGTGTTGTGCAACCTCCAACCTCCAGAGAATTTCCAGGAAATGTCTAGACACAGAAAATGATGATCTGATCCTGGTTTTACGTGCTCTTTTCTTCTGATAGGCCCATCTGCAGACTGATCCTCCTCAGATGCCAGAAATATCCTGCAAGCCACAGCACCAGTAATTGCATTGCTGTCAGTGCTCTGCACTGCTGCACTAATGAGTGCACAGATTCCCAGGGTGCCTATGCAGACAGCTGACGGTGGAAATGGGAAGTGGAGTCAAAATGTAAAGGCCTGAGAAACCCCACATGGAACAGTCAACAGAATTATGTACCCAGACTAGTGCTCAGCGCTGCCTTTGTGATCACAGTGAAAGGCATTTTAGAAAGTGCCATAATTTGAGGTGAATGCCAAGAACATGCTATTAACTTGAGGTAATGAGTTTTATTGGAGTTCCTTTGAGTTTAGACACACTTACACAGCTTTTGTTGTGCTACACATTATAGCAGGATTTTACTGAGGGAAATATTCATAGTGTTCGAACACGGACATATGAGAACACAAAATACCCTGTGACTTCACCAGAACAGACATAGTATCCCCTTTTGCTGGCTCTGGAAGGAGCTTATAGTAAATTACAAGTCTGTTGCCTGAAAATACACCACAAATGAGAAGAGACTGACTCTGCGCAGAATTTGCAGTCCACGTAGAAAGTGTCTGTGATATCTTTGCAATACAGGGAGAGGGGACATCATCTTGTTTTCAGCTATAAAAGTGCTTTCGCACTATCTTGTTCTAGTGGGTGAATTAGCAAATCGGATTTGCTCCCAGGAGAAAAATATTCATTTATCATTTCATGGAAAACATGACTGTTGTATAAGATGTGCTGTTGCCTGTTTCACATCTATTTGCAGGGAGCTACAACGTGTACCTTAGGAAGCTTTTATCTCTGAAATAATGATATAGAAGCACCTGACCACGCAGAGCAGCTTTTAGCTGGCTCTTGTAATCCAAGTGCCTTGGCATAGCTTCCATCTTCCATGACATCTTGAACGTATAGGAGGAAGTTTTTTCACTGTGCGGGGGGTGAGGCAGTGGCCCAGGTTGCCCAGAGAAGCTGTGGATGCCCCATCCCTGGAGGGGTTCAAGGCCAGGCTGGATGAGGCTTTGGGCAACCTGGGCTAGTGGGAGGTGTCCCTGCCCATGGCAGGGGGTTGGAACTTGATGATTTCTAAGGTCCCTTCCAACCCAAACCGTTCTGTGATTCCGTACAAGTGCAAACCACAGCCACAAAGGGACTTCTGGAGATACTCTTCTCCTGTGCAATTGTGTAACAAACAATAAAGAATATTATGGGCTGACAGGTCCTCAGATGAGAAATGAAATATAAACAACAACCTGCTGTTTTGCCTCCTGCAGCAAGCCGATGAGGGCCCTGCAGGCCGCTGGGAGCTCAGGGTGCTCGGTGCCTTTTCAGATGAGACCTGTGCTGATAATGATGATTACTGTACTGGATGATAACTGTACTGGAAGCGCCAGTATGTTTCTTGCATGTTTTCTCTGTCCTCTTACTAAAATCCACACTTGCGCTGTTATTGAGGCGGCATTTACTCCATTAATGCTGGTGGTGCACGACTGCAAACCAGGGGAAAGCCTGCACAGGAGGCAAGCCGTGCAGGAGCCCCATCACAGCTACGGACTGATTCTACGGCTGGTCTCAGCTATTAAATGTGTTATTCTCTCGTGTTCGGGGCAAACTGTGATCCCGCAGAAGGGAAAGCGGAGCCGCGCTGCCGCAGGGGAGCCTCGGGAGGGCAGTGCATGCGCTGCGCTCCCTTCATCCCCACACAGCTGCGGCATCGACCGGGGCCCCGGCACCGCGCCCGGACAGCCCTGAGGCGCCGG
>NW_010128628.1:0-249 GCF_000699245.1 Pterocles gutturalis | reverse complement strand
GAGAAGGGTCTGATGAAGCTGCAGAGCACGGCGCCGCAGGTGCCTGCCCGCTGCATCGCGCCCGCGGTGGGCTCCGAGGGGGGCAAGGGGACGCATGTCCCCGCAGGGCCATCACGGTGATCGCGAGGTGCCGTGAGGCCAGGCACGGTTCGGCAGGACCAGTCTTCTGACCCACGCCGCTTATCCCTCGAGGTGGACAACCTGAAAGCCAAGCTGGCGGTGCAGGAGGCTGAGCTGAAGCAGAAGAAC
>NW_010128627.1:99161-190888 GCF_000699245.1 Pterocles gutturalis | reverse complement strand
AGGACTGACCCCACCCTCTGTACTTAGTTCTGAGCTTCTTGGCAAAGGCAGGGAAACCACAAGACAAGTTTTATCATCTGGTAAACCTGTCACTTGAAAAGAAAATTGCTTCAGTAAAATACTTCAGCAATTATAGTACATTTTAATTAGGTGTATACCACATCATCACAGCTCAATTTTTCTTTAATGTATAAAGTTTCAAAAAAACCTCTAAACCAAAACCCCAACCCCATGCTATTCACTGTAAGAGTTTTACGAGAGACCCCTGGTAACAGTGGTCTGTCCTCCTACACCTGTGGAATACCTGTTAGTTTTGGCTGTTGGAAAATACAGGGACTGGGTCATAAGTGAGTTGGGCAGGCAGCTAGAGATGGGGAGATATGAACACCCCACTGCGTCCCTCTGTTACACCAGGATGAGAGAGGAAGGATTTAGACTGACACAGGGTGAAAGAGGAACAGGATGGCAAAATAGGCAGCTTGCAATGGCAGAACCTGTTCCCAAGTCAGGGGTGGGACAATACTGACATATCGATGCAGTGGAGGAAACTTTTATAGCAGAGGGAAATGCCTGGCCTGCTGGGTTGTACCTGCCTCAGACAGTTATCTGATGAGTCTGCCTTTCTCTTATATTTTGGCAAGACTTACTTAGCTTGTCTTGTCAGTAAATTCTCATCTAATTGAATTGACAAGCACGGACATTTTTAAATTAAAGCTTCCAATCTGCCCCAAATTCAACTAGCTATTTTTTATTGTAGTGTAGTGCCTGCCATATGAGTTAATATACTGAGTCACTTATAGTCGCTGAAGAAGAGAGCTGATAAAATATCTCTGCACTGGCACAGGGTAAATCTATGATCTTTTTAGGTCATTCTTTCTGGTAGTGTGCTGGCTCTAAGCCCCTCGTATTTGGTTTGGCGTGAATGGCACCCTTCATTATTGTTCTCATCCCTAATTCTTTCCTCAGCTTTAGGCAGTGAATTCCTGGCCGCAAGTTCCTCCCATCCGTTGTGGTGTCTCATTTGTGGATCAGGAAGCACCAAGAGGGTGTGTTCAAAGAGCTCAGTCCTACAAGTTTTGAGAAGTCCTGGTAGCTTCTGGTCAGCCTCAACTCTCATTAAATTCAGCAACAGCAAAAGCTTCTCTATGCTTCTGCAGTTGGCAAGGTGAAGCTGTAAATTTTGAGTTATAATTAGATAATTGAGCATTAGGTATTATGAAATCTCTTTAAATAGCTCTGTCCTTTCCTTCCTTTTGCCCCTTGTTGAGATATTTGTAAAAAAGGCTAATATTCTACAATTTTATACTATGTGTGAAATTATAAATTTACCTTTTATGCTTCTGTTTCCATATTTTTGAAGTGTATACTTTCAAAATGTGTGCCCGTGTGCATATTATTCATTAAGACCCTTTTTGAAGAGACTCTATTAAGCCAGTGAATATAAAATACCAAGCAGTCCTTGTTTTGGAAGGCACATCCAGACTGATGTTCACACTCAAATATCTGAGATGCAATCATCAGCAAGACATTATGAAGAGTACTGATGTGCAAGGAAATTATATCTGTGTATTTTTTGTGTTTGCACACACCTGCATGAGAGTGTATTTTGCCAGAAAGCGTGCATACCCTGTGCATTAGTACTTTGCAAATGTAGTTGCCATATATACAGTTACAGAACAGTTTGCCAAGTTTTACTCAACAGCTTCATGATTTTTAAATGACAAATATTTTCTTGGAGGCTGACAACTTCTATGCCAAGTTTCAATCCAAATTTCCCACTGCAATATCTGAGTTAAGGAGCCATGAAAAATGAAATATATACTGGAAAGTAAGGAGGAAAAAAGTTAGCTTTTGCAGTTTTGCCAGGTGAGTACTTAAATAGTTGATTCTAAGCTTGCTACAGTAATTTACAATTACAATTACCTTCTATGATCTGTATATTGAATGATGCCATTTAGGAAAGAGTTTTATCTGATTGCAGAACACTTAAAAAAGACACTTTTACATATCACACAGTTTGGAGTTGTGACTATCAAGACTTGATCCAAAGCCTGAAAGAGAACTGTTAACTTTAAGAGCTCTGAATTGGACCTGAATGACAGTATAAAATAGATTTTTTTTTTCTCTACTTAAAAGTGATGCAGACTCACCTTTTAAGTTTTGTAGGTTAAATCTATCTGGATTATCATGAGCTAAGAGCTAAGGATAACATAATTCCTCATTGAAAATTCTCCTGTTTTTCAGTGGTCACAGTAAGTTGAGTTAGAAATAGAGCCTACAGCCTTTTGGATTTTACCTGCGTACATATATGGTAGAAAAATTCACTTGTCATCTCAGTCACACCTATGCTTACACACAACCTGTAACTGTATTGCTGTAACCCTAGTCTTTTACCCCATATGGCTCTTATCAGAAATTTTTTCCATGATAGCAAAAATATAGAATGAGACTCAGTTGCTTATACCACAGCACCACAATTATCTCCTTGCAGTACAGAAGCCACTACCAATAACCCCTATTGGCAGCAACATTTAGAGGTTAGGTTGTGAGCAATTAGGAAACAGGGACTGCATTGTCCTCTGCCTGCCATAACACCTGCAGTGAATTGATCATACTTGATTACAATATATCAAATCCAAGCCTGCAATAGAGCAGTTATATTGCAAAGCTTATCAGGGGAAACAACCAAGTGTCTTGCTGTGTCACAGTAGGGTTGGAAGGTAGAACAGAAAATACGAGTAGTCTGGAAGTACAGAGGGAGGTTCAGAGGTTAGACTAAGATGGGGATGTGGGGTTTTTTGTGTCTGTCCCAACAGAAATCCCTAGACAAGTCAACAGTCTGATACTGTGCAATATTTTCCCCTTTTGCCCAAGAAAGGAAGTGTCCAAGGAAAGGCATGATGTGAGGCAGCAATATACTATGTCTGCAAAGGAAACACATGATGATACAGTGAGGAGGATAACCATGATGGAATTGCTGTAGAATAACAAATTACCATGAGACAGTTTTGCATTGAAGTGGATACTTTAGTCCTGCATGAAAACCAGGAGAAATACTCTGTCCGCAACAGACGACCTTAAAGCATTTTAAAGACACTGGCAAGGCAAAACTACAGAAATCCTTATTACTGTTTCATCTTCTGGTTTATTCCCTCTTCTTGAAACTCTCCATATTAGAATTAGTTAGCAGCAAGGATGGATCATCAGATTTATAGCACGTCTACAACCTGGCTGTGAACCACATGTGCAGTAGATGTAACGTGTACTAGACACTGGACTAATTGCTCAAGCACTGCGAAGCTCAGCCACACATATTGTACGGTGTTTGGTACTGAATGCCAGTGCTATATAACTTTCTCATTGGGCTCTCTGATGTTAAAAGTTGTTAATTTCTGAGTCAATCTCAGTACTCAGAAAGTTCAGATGGAGTTTCCTCGGATATGTTGCTGGAGATAGACCATGTCTCAGTTCAGCTTCAGGCCGATGGCTGCCTACCTCCATCACCTGATCTTTTATTTCCACACTTCTACTGCTTATAATTTCTTTCTTGCACATTAACCAGGCAGCTACACAGCTCAGCTAAAGCAACTCTTTATCTTGACAGAACATTTCGGAGGTCATGATATAATTTGATTTTAATTCTTTTCATCCAAATATGTGGCAGAATCCTACTATACGAGGAATCTGTGCAGAGACTTGAACTTTGGTGGAAATCAGTAATTTTTCAATGCAAAACCAGACCCCCTAATGATAATGACTACATAAGAAATAACAAATGAAAGCACTTTAATTCACCTACTTCTTTTGCAGTTTTTCTCACTGAACTTCCACAAATGGTGAGACTGTAATGTTAACTGTAGAAAAAATACTTTCCAGCTTAAATACAATTAGATATGAATTTAAGGCATATTGATAAAAAAACCCTAAGTTATGCATGCATGTAGACACATTTACAATATTCTTAAGTTCAGTTTTCTATTATTTAGTATTTATTCCTTGACTATAAAGCAAAATGCACACAGTCATACAGAACCTAACCCAGTATGGTGCTGGTGAATCCTTCATTGTTCTGGGAATAGTTTTTATACGAATTGAAGCTGCTAAACATCCCTCAGGATGAGCTCCTTGTTCTCCAGCTTCTGTTCCACACAACCTATAGCCCAGGTAAAGGGCAGCTGAATAACAAAAGAGAAGAATGCATGTAAATTTGAAACTGCTAATTCTGAGCCCTGTATCACCTGCATCCCAGCTTTGTATGTCGTTAAAGGGCAGAGAGCAGAAGATCTGAGGTCTTTCCTGCAAAGAGCTGCTGGTTGACACAGAAAGAGCTCAGGTCTAGTTAATAAAGTTTCCTCTGAACCTGCACTTTCTGGGAAACTTACATAAATATCATGTATCTACTTCATCTTATCAAGAGCTTTATCAGTGTCAGACTACACAAGCAAGTGCCAAAAGATGTAACTAGTTTTACAAATAAGTAAGGTTAAAAGGAATCTCCCTGCAGAGCAACAATTTCCCTTTTACAAACCCCACCTGAACTGAGTGAGTGATGCACGGACATATTGTTTTCAGCCTACAGCCAAGATTGAAGTAATAATCCGAAGTGTTACTTCTATGACAGATTTGAGTAACTCATGAAACAATTGAAAGGATCCTTTTCTCCTGTATTAAGTGAGATCCACGTACAGGCAATTTACAGATGCCCAAGAAAGGAAGAACTCTTCTCAAAGAGCAATGTGGTATAAAGAAATGACCAATCCTTCGAAACGTTAAAAAGATCTAAATAATTTCCAGGTTAACACTTCTGATCTCTTAAATACGAGCATAAAAATATGTTAATTACAATTGACAAAGTTACCCTTCCTGGGCAGCTAATGACATCTTAACTCACACAGCTCATATCTTTCTACATTTCAATTTGCAGTCTTATGCAGAGCTTAGTTAAAGGGATACATGTGTTGTGACCACGTTCAGGTCAGGATCTCCGACTATTAAACAGAAAAGCAATTTTTAAAGCAATGATAAGGCTGACATACAAGCCCATAAAACCAGAAGAATGCCAGTTAAATCTACAACTGGCCTCTCTGCTCAGTTCTGTTGTGTCTAAACATTTCAGCCCATGGGGACCTATAAAGGAAACTCTCCACAGTAGATGATATTACATGATCCATGTGGTCATTTGTAAATGCTGTAGTACATATAATGCACCAAGGAATTCACTGAGGTTTTTATATTAGTGTCTTGTTTGGTTTGGTTTTCCCAGTTGCACAGTAATGGATCTCCACAGATTGGATTTTTATTAGATTACTATGCTGTCCTCTTAAGGAGGTGGTCCTCTCTGGAGACTGTGGCAAACTTTTTATAGAAGATAATCTAGCTCAAGCATCTTCTGGGATCAAACTGGAAAAGAAGGACCAAGTCCTCATTTAATTTTACATCCTTAGGACATTGTAGCTAGGTCTTTGTCAGCTAAACCAAGGATTCCCAGTCATGGCTACAGTCTCACTTATAGACCTCTCTAAAATTATGAAACAAAACAAAGCATAAAAGTGCATGGTGTTTGGTGTTTGCAGAAATTTATCTGCAAAGTTATGAATAAAGCTTATTGTAAGCGCTCACTGAAACATTCCCCTGTGGAAAACTTTTTTTTTTTTTTTTTTTTTTTTTTCCTTCTAAATGCAAATTAGTGTCTGGTTCCCTGGGAAAAAAATCAATAAATTTGAGAACTCCAAGTCTCAAACTGACATTTGAAGAATTTTAGTATTTTTTAGTAGTAGTATCTTTCTTTCTCTTGACAAAATGTACACTTTTCCAATAGAGGAAAAGAACCTACAGCAAGTACTAGCCCAGGTTAACAAGTATTACTGTAGAACAGCACAGCTCCCACTAAATCCAGAGCCCTGTGGCATGTCCACAGGAGCATTTCAGGTACAGAAATGTTGCTCAGGGAACCATGCTTGCAGAGCAAAGAGAAAGTAGTTTTCTGCAGTTATATACCCACAGAGAATTACCCTTCTACCTATTAGCCTGTTTTTTCAGAGGGAGCCAATGGTCTGTACGCTCCTTGCCTCATGCTGCTGGCTTTTCTTTTTGCGCCTACAGCCAAGGTTTGGCAGTCCTGTAGAGGCAATACAGTGTTGCTTTTTAACTTCTCCTTTTATTTCTGTAATCATAAACATTTTAATTATGCTATAGAAATGCTTGTATTTAAGCATGTAATAGGTATATAAAGTTCTCTGGAACAAAAGATTTGAAGTCATATAATGGCATTGCACAGTATGTAGCTTTCACGTTGTTACTCAGATTTGCCGTCTAGAACAGTTTCGTTCCCTGTTCCCTCTGATTCATGCTTTGCAGCGTAGTAAAGAGGCTTTGAGTACAGTATGGGGAACAGACAGCCCAGCAGACAAGCAGGGGTCTTTTCCTCCTCAGATACTTTTCAGCACAACTCAAGTGTTAGCTTTGTATTAGCCCTGTAAAGGTTTCACAGCACGTGGTTGCACACCCAGGCGGAACTTGCCCCAGGAGAGAGAAGAGGGCTGAGTAGGAGCCCTGTGTGTGTGCAGGGCTGTGTCTGGGGACATGCTGCAGAGCTGAGTTTCACCATGTCTCTTCCCCCAAGCCAGCACTGCTTTGTACACCCTTCTCTGTCACCAGACACGCTGACAGTGCAATAGCCACAGATAACTTTTCTATGATTTTTGCAATCCTCAGACATGTATAAGCATGGTGGAAAAGACTTTACCAGTCAATTACTACGTTGGTGTTGAGATACAAGAGATTATGTGCTTTAATTTTTATCGCAAATTTGCTGTGTCCAATAACAGTCACTTGGACTTTTTTAAGAGGGCTAGTTACAACTGGGCTTTGCCGCGGGGGCCGCACCTCCTCGTGGTTCCCGCCGGACACGCTTCGTGGTGACCAAGTCGACCCCTGCCCCAGTGGGAGTTATGCTTGCCCAGCGCCCTATCGAGTGGCTTCATCGGCCACTTGATAGTATATACAGGTGAACCTTTTCTCTGACAGTCGGCACGTGCTGCTGTCCTGGCCTCGCTCATGGGCAGATTAGATGAGGTCGGCACGTGCTGCTGTCCTGGCCTCGCTCTTGGGCAGATTAGAGGAGCAACGGCCATGCAGTCTTGAGGGGGGCTGCTTGGTCGATTCTTCCCCTTGTTAACCAGACTTGACACTTCCAGTACTGCAGTGACTCCCGCTGACAAGCTGGTGGGTCTCCCAGTTCTTATCCTGTGCGTCCGCAAGGGTTCCTGGGGGGTTTGAAACTCACCTAAAGCCGGCGCTCAGGATGTTACGGGTCCGGAAGATCTACGCGTTCGTCGCGGTGCGCTTCGTGTGTACTTCGAGTGGTGTCACGTGCGGTCGCAGGCTTCCGGCGCTGCAGAGACCCCAGCCGACTTGACTGAGGGTCCACAACTACCCTCCAGTTCTTATCCTGCGCGCGTGTAAGGGTCCCTAGAGGGTCGGACCTAAAGCCGGCGTTCGGGATTTCACGGGCCCGGAAGAATCTCGCGATCGTTGCGGTGCGCTTCGCGTGTACACGGGGGGTGGCACGGGCATTCGCTGAGGGATGGGAGCACATTACTGGGGGGCATATAGACCTTCGGGTTTGTAGCGTTCCTACGTGATGTGTAACCGTCTCTGTTTTTTCCGCGTCAGGATCATTCCGCATAAGATCGGCTTGACAATGCGGTCCTTTCAAGCCTCCAAGCTGTGCGGTAACATCTGTCCCGGTCGCGGCTAAGCCTGTTGTCTTAGCGATGGCGGCACTGGGTCGGAACCAGCTTGTAGGGGGATTCATCCTGGCACGTGTGACATTCATACCTGACATGACGAGAGGTGGACGGGCCACCTTTACTTAACCCAGAAAGGGGGCACACTCTGGTGTGTTCGAAAAACATAGTCACACAGAAAAACTGTGTGAAGTATTGGATTTTTTCTCATTCAACAGTTTCATTTGAAAGAGCTATAGTGGAAACTCATGCCTTAGTTTGCTCACAGTATCAAATGACTCACTGTACAATATTCCAAATGAAATGATTAATATAAAGGATAATGAATCTCTTTTGATGTGAAATAAGATGTTAAAGGTTTTTGTGCACTTTTTGAAGTTTTTAAGTGTTATAGCAGTTTTTGCAGTAAATGTATGAAAACCACATCTTTTAAATATATATGATTAATGCAAAGTAGTGAGCAATAGTAGAAAGATAACATGCTATTTTATATTTTTTTCTGGCACAAAAATTAATCCAAATTTTCCAAGTATTTTATTTAACATAAATCTGTGAAAAAATTCTGTAAAATTTTTCTTCATTTAACAATGGAGAGCACTCACCATCTTCTGTAGCATCTCATGATTAAAGAACTTTTTAAACCCTTGCTCCCATGTGTTAATCATATTGAAGTTAGTAAATGCTTGTAGAATGGAGTTCTAGAAGCAGAGACCTTAGGAACAACAACATGATCAGCTGTTGTCAAATCTTTTCCCTTAATGATAACCACTAAACTAAGCTTATATTATTTAATCATGAGCTTAAATTAGCAGTGATTGATGATGCTGCTGATTACAAGTGAAAAAGGGAAATGGCAAACAAAAGCCAGATCACTAGGAATAGTTAAGAGAGTCTGGTGACTGCATTTGGCTCAAAAACATTGTCTTTTGCAACTTGGGCTGAGTAGTGAAACTGACATAAATACAGGTTCATTTCTTCATTAGTATACAGATTTAATCCAGTCCATACCACAGTTTCCTTGCAGATCATTATTCAGTAGATGGGCAGACTGATATCAATGCTATCATCTGAGATTTTTGATGTTTGCAAAAGGACATTTTTCACAAAGAAGGATCATATTTATTAAAAACACACCACTAAATAGATTTTAAAATACAATGTTCCGTCTTCTCTTTCTTATTTTAAAAAAGGAAAAAATAGACTTTCAGTGTTGTAAATGTGGCAAATCCATTACTGCAATGAATTCAAATCTATACATTTCATAAAGGCTACTTAGGGACAAGATAGTTTTAGATCTAAGAAACATGTAAAAAATGAGTCATTGTTAATAGGGTGAGCTCTTTGCATTTGGATTAGGGTTAACTGACAGTATCCAGTCACCTTTTATTCTCACAGATTCCACCGGAGGAATTCTTTGTGCTGGCCTGAAAAAGAGAGAATTAGGTGTTCCATTTATACTATTGATCTTAATAACCTCATCTCATAAATACCTACTTTATGACATCAATAAAAAGAGAATAGCAGCAACTCCTAACAATAGAAATTGTTACTTTGTAATTCAAGTATTTCATTGAGCATCTCAAAGAGACTCCATAGTGGTACAGTAGTGATATTTTATTACCAGTTTTTAAATATGTGCACAGAGAGATAATTTTTTTTAAACAAGTGAAGATTCTAATTAATTGAGCACACTATAGCTTCTAGGTCCCACAGTTATCACAGTTCTTCTTTTTCATCTCTTATCCTCCCCTTGTGCTTCATCTCCCACATTAAAAGTAGCATATCCCTTTAAGGGCGTTGGTGGGTGTTAGACTAATTTTTCACTGGGCTGATTTGGATGAAATGAAACAGAGATCATTCTACACAACAGTCTCACCTCCCTGTTACCCTGCATTAGCATGCTACAGATGGAAATTTTCTGCTCTTAGGGGGTGGATTGAAAGATATTCCAGATAGAGCTATTCTTACCTTCCATAGACACCTTCCTGCAGCTGGGCCAGGAGGGTCCCTGGAGCTCTCATCCACCAAACAGTCACCACAGGAGGAAGTGTCTGTGGCACTGCTGGTCTCCACTGAAATCTCCCTCAGAAGCTCAGGTCCTAAGGCAAACGAGGGAAACAAACAATCAGAA
This sequence comes from Pterocles gutturalis, assembly GCF_000699245.1. Lineage (NCBI taxonomy): Eukaryota > Metazoa > Chordata > Aves > Pterocliformes > Pteroclidae > Pterocles > Pterocles gutturalis. The sequence continues at coordinate 181,009 of NW_010128627.1, read as the reverse complement.
ATGATACAAAAGAAGAGGGACCAGAACCTTCCCTACAATGAACATCTGAGATGGAAGATTATGGGCGGATTGTGAGGGCAATGTCCACATCGTTGCACCTAAGAAGGGACAAATTATCTAGCACATCTGATGGAACAGAGGTCTCAGATCAGCCCCAGATGTTTCACAGATTGCAGTGCAGACAGGACATTGCAGACTATCTGAAGAATAAATGTGAAACATTCCCTCTTCTCGTTCTTTTAAAAAGTATTTGGTTTATATTGCACATTGATTTAGCTGTATTTTTATATATAACTTTCTTTGTGTAGCCAGATTCTTCATGGTGAATACCAGTGGTGTCCTCCCAAAAGAGTTGTTTTTTTGTGTCCTTGCTGAAAGTCATGTATTTTTTGTTTCCCATTGACATCATCAGTTCCCAGAGAGGACCATCATTTAGAACAAAACAGGATAGGATAGGATAGAATAGAATAGAATAGAATAGAATAGAATAGAATAGAAAATAGAATGGAGTAGCTTAGTTCCAGTTGGAAGGGACCTGCAATGGTCATTTATTCTAACTGTGTGACCACTTCAGGGCTGACCAAAAGTTAAAGCATATTATTAAGGGAATTGTCCAAATGCTCTTAAAAACCGAGACATTAAACATTTGAACATTTGAAGGTGAATATACAAAAGCCCAGGAGTGTCTAATCTTTATTACAGTATTTGCCCATTAGAATTTGTCTTTTCTGGGACTGTTTCATATGGGAAATATCTACTTTGTCTCATCACACTTCTTTTTCCTGTGAAGAGCTAAGGTGAGAGTAAAAATATGTAAGACCTAAAAATAATACACTTTTTTTTTCTTTTTCTTTTATTCAAAATAGCAGAACAATGGTGTGGTCTAGAGATGAAAATTAATACTGAATGGTCAGTATTGAACTGTTGTGTCCTGTTCACATCATTTCTCTCAGACCTAAAAGCCTGTTTTAACTGCCTTTGTTTGGACTTTGTAAAAGCTCTTTGTATTGGTCACTTTAAAGTGTAAGGCCTCTAAATTTGAGTCTTTGCTTTTTCAACTTCTGCCATTTTATTCCGATTCAGCATTTAATCCAACTACCTTATTTCACGTCGGCTATTAATCCTGCTACCTTAGTCAACTGAAACTGCCCTAAATTATCTTCTCTTTTCAGAATACTGTAATTATTAACAATTTGACTAAAAATATTTTCTCTGTTTTTAATTCTTTATTAGAAACTTGCTTACATTTCTGTCTCTCTGACTTTATGATGCCACTGAATATGGGATATGTAATGATGTCACCACGGAACAAAATCACTCCTTTTTCTCCTACACCAGTGATTTAAGCATTTAAAAAAGGTATTCTGGTATCTCAAAACTCCTTTAAAACACTTTTCTATCTCAAAATCCTTGTCTGGCATTTCCAACAGGAAATTCAAGAGAACCTAGCACTGAGTTTTCAAGTACTCAGCACCTTCAATGAGTGCCACATTTTTAATAATAGAATTCATAATGAAGCACAGATTTTCAGAAGGCTTAGATTCCTGTTTGTGTCCAGAAATAAACTCAGTGTGCTGGAGGTTGAGCTCTCTGAAAGTCTGTCCCTGGTTTTGGGTGCTACTTTCTTGCAAGCTGGCTCCTGAACACTCTTGAAATTGGTACTGGATGGTTTTAGCAATCCAGAAGATGTTTATGAGCTCAATAGCTCTTTAGGTCTGCATATAAATACAAATTGAGATAATTTGGTTTTAACCCGTGTAATACTTAATAAACCAAATAATTTCCCTTCAAGCATGATAGTAGGACTGAAAGATATGACCATTTGATCTTCTGTGGTCTCCAATTGTCCAGTTAGGAGTCTGTCACTGGCTCTGTACTGAACAGTAAACCACTTCCTACTTTCTATTCCTGTAAAAAGCAAAAATCCAGCAGTATACTCATACGGAGAGATCCCTTTGGGATGAATATTGGGCACTTGTGATTGGATTCTAGAAGTTGAATTCAGCTGGGAGATGATAGTATGAAACAGAAAAGTTGATTATTGTTTTCTGCTTAGGCATAAAGGTAAGGTCATCAAGACCTTACCTGCTTTAAGCGTATGTGTTCTTTTTTTAGTCAGTGGACTTATTTCTACATTGTGAAAGGAAGACTATGTATAAATACTCCATTTTCACACACCTACTAAGAAAAAAATTAGCTACCTGACCTTGCCAGGTGACCGAAATTGTAGGACCGAAATTATCTCTTTTGTTTTCCCGCATGTTCAGTGAGAAAAGCCTGGTTCATCCAAAATGTGAGCCGAAAATTTGAGATGCTAAGGAAAGAGTCACAGAGGGCTAGCCAGTACCAAACAACAATCAGTACAGTTTCTAATTTTCTGCTCTTCTCTGAACTGAGGATGGCTTTTTTTTGATTTTTTTTTCTTTTTTCTTTTTTGATTTTTCTTTTTTTCTTTATTTATAACTGAGAGCATGGATTACACATTTGGGAGTAAGAACCTAATGATAATGTTACAATAGTGACTTGGATGTACAACTTTTGCCATAAGGTACCTAAAACTCATCTTCTTTTCCAAATATGTTTTGATTTAAAGCAGCTGGGCTTTGTGTAGAACTCATTCTGGTAGCTCAGTAGGTAGCAAATGGGTGGGAATTCTCTGGCAAAAAATAACACCTAAGAGTTCACTGGTTTAAACTTTATCATTAGCCTTGGAACAATCTGTAATTCAGTAGTCAACAACAAGGTTTAACAGAAATAAAATGTGGATAGCAAAATCAGAAGTTAATTCTGTTTGATTCTATGTATAAAGTTGGGGAAGAATATGTTACAACAATAAAAACCTAAATATTTCTTTTGAATATTTTCAATATGATTAAATTGTTCTTGAATAATCACATAAGACATTGATCAGAATTAATTAATATTTCTAAGCAGTAGGTTCATATAACCAGAGGGAGCTTAGTAATGTTATTTTCTAACTCTAATAGGAACTATTTATTTGCAATAACTCATTCACTTATTAATATTATAAAGTTGATAAAAACAAAGAACTCCTCATGCATCCCACAGGATCCAGCATCTCCAGGACTGATATTTTATATATATAGACATATATATATATACATTGGAGAAGGGAAAAGGTCTTTCTCAGGTATATAAAGCTCTTAATGTTGTTTTTTTTAAATCAATAAACGTCTGTCTCACTGTCTACATTTCCATCTATTTTTTGGTTACATATTGTTATTTCTCATAACATCCAAATGTTCTCTACTTAAAATCAATAAGGTAGATAAAATTTCTAGTAAGCATCCTAAAGACTTTGTCTTCTGTTTTTTAGTAAAGAGATTCCATGGGCAAAACCTCTGAAATTTTTTTTTTTTTTTAGATCTAGTTATTATTTTATTACTGTACCATGGATTCCTCAGGAGATTTTATTTCTGAACAAGTTTAATACATTTTTTTGAGGTAGTTGGGAGGAAACCCTGGCAATGTGATAGAACATCTCTTGACATTGATAACAGTGAGTTCAAGACTGTATTTTAAGAGATCTCATTTCTGCAGAAAGGTTTAAGATACTGTGCTCCTCAGACTGCAGCATGCCAGCAGTTTGGCTGGTCGCCTCTTCTTCGAAATTCCTGGAAACATTCAGTTTATTCTTTTTATTATGCATCTGTAGCTGGTTAGATGGTAAGCAAATAAGGATGGACTCAGACTTCATGGAAGGAAGGACAGGCAGTATGTGGCTGCATTGTTAGTGCCTCCCACATCATGGGGTAGTTTCTGAGGATGGACAGCACTGGGACTGCTGCTCCTTCTCTCAGGGGGGCGGGAGAGGCGTGCACCTGGGCTGGCATGAATAGAGGAAGCATACTGGCTTGTATGGGGAAGTCTGAAGCAAGTTATTTCCACCACTAGAAGATGGAGGAGAAGAAAACAACTGTAAATCTCATAAAAAGTTATTAATTGGCTATAGTGTTTTCTTTACTAACACAGGCTGGTGTATTTATGAGCTCACTGTGATGGGCATGGACTGCCAACCCCTCCTTTGTGAGGGCAGGGGGGTGCTGTCCTCCTGTCTTGCTAACCAACTTTGGCAGGATGTGGAGTACTTTCAGCAGTGATAAAGACATTCAGCATCTGGCAGAAAGCATCCAGCACTTCACAGGCTGGTATCCCTTGTTAAACAAAGGTATCTGGTCCATAAAGTAAGACTGAAAAGCCATTCTTCCAGACTGACATCTGATTGATGCATGTGTTGCCAAAGTGAACATGAGGTTGTGATTCTTTAAAGCACCCAGGATCGGTCCAACTCAATTGCAAATTTCACAGTAAAAATCTCTCTCCAGAATTCACTTACATGTGAAAGTCTTCCACATTTGTGATCTTATTTGTGATTTTCAGTAGGGCCTAAGGGAACTAACATCCCACTTTACAGCAATGTTTACTGAGAATGAAACACCTGTTTCCTTCAGACACATTTAGGTGTTCATTTTTAGGAATAATCCAAAACCTATGAGAAGTCATGGTACGATCCCCACTGGTTTCCAAAGGCTGCATCAAGCCCTTATTCCACAGCTGAGTGCTATTTCCTGTTTTTAAGACTTCTCATTACTACATTAGATTTCCTGCTGGAAGCAGTCGTCACTAAAATATCTATTCTTTCAAGAGACATCAACAACAGCCATAACATGGAGTGATGTTTAACAAAAATGGGTTACAAAGGTGTGTTCACAGTATCTGGCTAGAGCCTTGGCTAATACAAATTAGGATAGTTTAACTGTAGTTAGCGCAACTGTGGTGATTACAACACCGAGAATCTGGCGCTCAGGATTTTTTTCCTCTCCAGATCGTATTTATTCACCTAAGTTGAATGTGAACAGGGATTTTCTTCTTTAAATAGAAACCTCATAGATCTCAGAAAGGGAGAGAAAGGAACGAAGGGATGTCCTACTGAAAACCTCTCATAGTTCGCAAAATATTTTTTAGCAAGGAAACAGAGAAATCCCCTCAGCTCTCCTCCATCACCTCGGCCTCTAATCACAGTGGAAAATATCCTGGAGAAGGAAAAGACATTTCTCAGCTCATACAAGGTAGTTTTGTTTCCCTACTGGCTGCATTTCTGTAGCAATTAAAATTGTGCCCCTTAGTTGTCCATCCTGAAAAAAAAAGGCTGCTTTGATGTGCAATTGGATTCTGTTCTGTCTGCGATCCTGATGTTCTCATTGAAAGGAGATAAAACCTCTGGGGAGTGTGGCAGAAGAAGCTGTTCCAGAAGCAGAGTTAACACACCTATTCTCCCTTGCTGCTGTTTTTTTTTTTTCCAGCAATAGCAGGGTCATTCACTACTCAAATGTCTGATTACTTTGAATATAACAAAAGGTTTTGTTTCCTTGGGAGTCCAAATAGCCAAGTATGTGGCTGCATGTGCTGTTCTTACTCATAAATGCAAATGCTAACCTATAAATCTTTCTTTTTACAGTACTGTAATAACATTCTATCTATTTAGCCTAGTACAATACCATCACAATAGCTTTTTCATTGTGCTGCATTCATATTAGACTAATATAATGAGATGCTACCACAATACCATGAAATAAAACGATGTTCTTGACGTATTTCCAAAACATTTGAACACTGTTTCCAAATCGACCTTGTGAATAAATTAAATAATAGCTTGCAAAGACATCCTCTAGCATTTTCAGAATGTATGCAAATGCAAGCTCAAATGTTTACATGTTTCTTACAGTGTCTGGGATTATTCGGCGTATTTGTGCACATGAGTGTTGTCTCTGGGTGTATTTGTCATTTGTGCTCAGTGGCTTGCACAGAATTCTAGCATGATTTGCCCTTCAAGTTGTCCAATTTTTCCTCCTCTCCCTGATGACCTGCATATTAAACTTCTCTTCTGTAAGACTTTAGATTTCAGTGGCCCTTTCAGTTTGTCACATGCATTATAGTCACTCAGAAACCTTCCAGTACAGTTTGTTCAGTACCTAAGCTGACACAGTTGTCTGAATGATCCAGTGTCTGGCTGCAGATTTCTAAAGGATACCTTCTCAAAGGATCTATATAATTATATGTAAAAATACATATACATATATATGTTTAGGGTTCCCACATTGGAGAGGTGCTTCAGAATAATGAGGTGAGAATGAAAATTGAAATGAAGTCTGAGGGGCTCATTTTCCTGGAAGTGACTTTGGTATCTTCTTTCTTAACTTTCCTCTTTCTTCTTTTTCTCTTTCTCTTTTTCTTTCTCTCTTTCTCTCTTTGTCTCTTTCTGTCTTTCTGTCTTTCTCTTTCTCTCTTTCTCTCTCTCTCATTCTTTCTTTTTCCTTCTTTTCCTTCCTGTCTTTTCCTTCCTTCCTTCCTTCTTTCCTCTCTTCCTTCCTCTCTTCCTCTGTATTTTTTAATGCCAAAATCACAACTGACAGAAAGAGCAAATTTTTGTTTACCTGGGAGTGATTATTTGCAGGTTCTCAGTAGTTAATCTCTCATTATTGATAGATCCATAAATGTTTTCTCTTGGTGATGTGCCCCTCTCTACTTCAGAAATTGCCCAAACATGGTATGTTGTAGAGTGAAAATAAACTTGTTTTTTACCATAATCTTTCCCATATCAGTAGATCTCATTTATGGATCATCAGGGATGCAGAGATAACGGCCTCTAAGGTGCTGTATAGATTTGTGGTTAATCAAGTTCAAGGTGTCATTATGACAGTATTATCTGTTGTCCTGCATAACATGGACTGGAGAGTTTCATCCAGCCATTTCTGCTTCAATCACACAACCTTTGGCTGAGCTGCACTGTACATTTTACAAAGATATCTGCTGATTGTCATAATTCCTGTTTCAAAAGTGAAGACCTGTAAGTGGAAGGATCTTGTAGGAAGCATCAAAAGACTTCTTCCATTGATACACCAGCACATATATTTTCGATACTCCCATTGAGGTATCTAATCCAGACCTCAGTAATTTATCTTTACTGACTTTAGTGGGCTCACAAAGCTAGTTTAATGTAATGGACTGTGAATTTCAACCAGTGTGTTCTTCTCTTACGCCGTAAAAATCCACTACAGACAGAGACCCAGTTGTCTTTCCCCCAGATACACTAGCATCATTTCTCTGAGTTGCTGTTCACTGGCAATAACAGGTGGGTTGCTTCTAAATGCTCCTCTTGATAGATGCTATTTTACTTGACCTTTCTGAAGAGGAAATGGTGCATATGTTTATGAGAAACACTCTGACACTGTTTCATGGGAGAACGTGTGTTGTTTGTACAATGACAATGGAAAATTTTCCACTAAACTCTTTGACAAAATGTAGTTATGGTTGGCTATATGTCGTTTGCCTGTTTTTCCAACACCGTGGAAATTTTCATCTTCCTGGTGGTCAAATCCATGGCAGAAACTGGAAAAGTCTTGTATCCTTTTAGACAACCTGCTGCTTGAAACATGTAATAATACAGAACTAAGTAAGCATTCACAGTGTATGCATTTAGAGGTGCAAAAAACCTGTCCAACAGCAGTCATAGAATTAAAGCAAAATTGTTTTTTTCTATTCTAAGTTTCTGTGTACACACATTTTACATAAAATGAAATCAGCTGGTAAGTGCTTGTCCTGTCTTCCCTCCTTCCGGAGGTGCAACTATTGGTATGAATGTAGAGCTGAAATCTGGAGACCTATGTTCTTCAGTTTATAGCTGATTTACATTGTGATCCTGAGTAATTCGGTTCTCTGCTCTTCCTCAGCTGTAAAAGAAGGATTTTCGGAGTCTGTGGAATACCTTAAGATGAGTGGGATGAAGGCAGTACATATGCCCTTACTGTTACTGTTTATTGTAAAACAGGAAAACCCATGAGATTTGGTTCACCTGTAATATTTGGAAATGTGAACTTCAGATAAATGCATTTCCAGTTGCAAGCCACTTTGTTTTCAGCAAATGTAGCTGTCTGAGTGGACAGCTGCTTAAAATGATCTGCTCTTGGTGGCTACCCCGAAATGTTGTCCTTGAGTCCAGGGACAACAATTGGTTTGTTTGAACACCTGCTGTCTTTTTCTTCTCCTCCCTGCAGTTTCTGTTTGGGATCCATACAATCCAAAGACGACTCCCTGTTTTTCCTCTCTTTAGCAATTTGTCATGCACCAATGCATTAATTACAGAAACAATGGACAGTAAGATTAGATTGATTGTATCGTGGTGAGAAATGTAGGGTGAAGAATACTGACACTGTTTCTGCAGCAACAGTAAAGGAGAGACTGGAGAGCTGCTTCAGCAGCAAGATAGAGATGTAGCAGAGGGAAGAAGATAAGACCTCAGTCCTGCTACTTTGTCCTTATAGTAAGATAGACCCCTGTGTGTGGACAGACCCCCTAGACATCAGTGGGGCTTGACTCAAATATATTGGGCCACCCACACATACACAAACTGGAGATAGGGGCTGCCAGGAGTGAATAGAGGTGATAATATATGATATATGGGTTGACAGTGCTAAAGGCAATCATGATGTGGGCAGCAATTCTGCTCAGTTATTTCTCCACACCTTGCAACCGGGAGGATTCATTCCCTGAAAAAGGCGAGCCTTAGCGCAAGAGCTAATCATCCAGTAAATACACTCTTGAATGAGTGTTTATACACCTAAAGAAAAGGAAAGCAGCAATTAGCCCCACACACTCTAGAGCATTTTGTCCTGTGCACCAAAACCTTCCTTCTTTCTCCCAGTAAAATCTCTTTACCAGAATTTCCCCTCAGACAGGGACAAAACTCTTTATTCATAAAACTGGCCAGGCCTCTGATTTCTGCTTACCCTACAGACCTTGATCTGAGATTAATGTAGACTTTAAGATTCTTTTCAAAGAGCTGGCTTCCCATTTGAAGAAATTATGCCCCCTTATCATTGATCCAGACCAGACTGGTTTTATTAAAAACAGAAGTTCCTCCCACAGCATGTGGCGATTATTTAGCACTATGCATTTTTCCTGTAAATACCATGAAGAGCTGTTAGCCCTCAGTCTGCACATGAAAAATCCTGGAGATCCTGAAAAAAATAATAAAAAAGCTGTTTTTAATGTAATATCTTGAAGTCCTTCAAGTTTGAGATGATTTTTATATAATGGTTAAAAGAAAACCTACATGATGTCTCTTCTTTCTCCATGTATACTAACATTTATTCGCATTACAGTAGCATCTGGCAGTCCCAACTGACTTCAGCACCCCAGTGAGCTAGACACGGCACACACATAATAAGAGACAGCCCTGGGCTCAAAGAATGTAAGAGAAAATCTTTGCTCAGTGAAGCTAATGGCAAAACTCCCATAAGACAGTGGGGCTGGGATTCAGACTTACAGCCAAATTAGTCTAGACAGACAAAGGCTGGATGGGAGAAACCGAGACCTGCAGAGATATGAATCTGAGACCTGCACTGAACCATCTATATCAAAACATAGCTGTAACAGAGGAGCAACCATTCCTCAGCAGAAGAACCTTTCAAGTATCCTGTCTCTGGCAAGGGCAGCAATGAAAGCAGAGGAAAGCACAGGAAAAAAGCGACTATGAAGAGATCTTTCCTTGGTACATCCTTTCAGTTTCTGTACTGAGATTTGATGAGGTTTGAAAACCCCCAGGTCATTCAGACCATGATGTTTAAAGGATGGCCTCTCTGCTTGAGTCGAAGCCCTCTCTGGACCCATAATACATCTCTGGCCTCAGCACGTTCCAGAGGGGAACTTTGGCACCTCCACTGAGAAGCTGAGCTTAAATGTGTACAAGGTCACACAGGCATTGGTGAACTAGGCTGGAACTGAACTTCCTGCGTTGTAGGAATAATTCTTTCCCTTTACCACAAAGGCATCCCTTCTTTCATCTCAGTTTCCAAAGCAATATTGGCAAATAAGATCCAGCTCTCCTTTTAATGGCAGAACCTCCTGACTGGGTTAAAGGATGTAATGCCTTCAATTCCCCAGCACATCTCACACCAACAGCTGCTTACAGGTGGGGCTGGGCATACCGGAATCAACCTTTTTGTTCTGAATACTTTAAAAATAATCTTACTAAACTATTTGCCTCTACACTATTTGACAATAGCATTATTCCATCCTTTCCATCCTTCCAAATGCCCAGTGAGTTTAATTTAATGGAACACTGTCTCATTGTGGAGGAGACTATCACAAGAGTACAACATTTTGTTTCCCCCTGAACACGCTTCTGCTCTTATGCTATCCATGCCACTGTTGCTACTTGATTACAGCAACATTTGTAGGCTCCATTGTGCTAGAAACTGTACAAATGAATGGGAAAAAGTGGGCATAGGTAAGTAGGGGAAGCTAAATGTGAAGCAACAGATTCACACAGCAGGCTGGTGACAGGACCAGGAGTAACTCTAGTATCTCTGATTTATAATCCAGCATTTTGTCCACAAGATTCTATTTCACTTTGTGTTGGTCTCTGCTTTCCTTAGTCCTTCACTGAATGGATGGAATGAAAGGGCTGCACTCTTCTTGAGATGGAGACACTACTTTGTCTAGTTAGGGTTGTTAGCCAACATGATCCAGCTGGTTTAAATTCTTCTCAGAGTATTTCTTGTGTCCATTCCCTCAAGCACAATGCCTATTTCGTAAATTGAGATCAGGCTTTACCAAGGGCTGAAGCTGCCTCTTTGAAGCCCAGGGAGAAAAGATTAGGTATCAGATTTGATATTTTGGGATTATGGCTTCTTCTGCCTTCCATATAATTATTTCCATTACATATTTATATATACACATAAATTGAGGCCATTTGATCAGATCTAGAAAGACGAGTTAACCTTCTCCATGGTCAGCTGTTCAATAAAAATATTCTTAAAATCTATGTCTTGCCAGCTGTCTAGTAAACATATTTCCTTTAAACTATCCAGTTCCGTTTTTATTTGCATTATTAAAATGCTTTCTTCCCTCTTGCAGAAAGCCAAGGGCCCAAGCGCAGAGACTTTTCCACTGCAGGAAAAAATGTTATACACAGAGTTGGCATTATTTTACCATGCCACACAAAATTATATTATTTCACATGCTAGCTTGAAATAGATCTTCTATAGATTTATGGCAGAGATGGGCTAGTGTCACATAGAGCATTTGGTACTGTGTTTTATATGACTAAGTTTGCTGATATTTCCATTGCATGACCTCTCCTATTTAGCAGTATGACACTTAATAATCTCACTGCTTGAAATAACGTCAGAAGATTCTGTTAACGGTAGAGCAGTCCCACATTGTAAGTTTGAGACAGCTCATTTGCTCACAATCCCCACAGCACACTTCCATCCAGACATTGCCCATTATGTATAATCATCTGGGAGTAAAGCAGGCTCACTGCAATATTGGGGATAGCGTAATGGGAAGTGAGGTTCATAGGGATATAGTGCTAAAATGCTCATGCACTTCACTGAATATGGAAAACTGGCCAGCATCAGGGGAAACCTATAACCAGTAACCTGCACTTGGCTACCATTTATTAGTTACACAGAGAGGGAAGTTGTACTTTAAACCTTGGTTTCATGCTCATTAATAGCAGATCTGTGCACAACTGGATCATCCTCTATACAAAACGTGATCTGGCTCAGGTATAAGAACTTGACAGTATTTATGTCAAATTAATCAGAGCGTACAGTATAGTGTTTATCCTGGCCTGATGACGGCTGCAGGAAGACAGATGATAGCTGATCCAGCATAAAATTACTCTTTTGAAATATATCAAACAAGTGTGAATTGGCCAAATGAGTTTGTACTAGTTCTGTGTTTTGCCTCAAGTGACAATAGCATTTTTAACCTATTAAGTATGCCCCTAAAACTGTTTTTGCCATCTTCCCAACTGCAGTTTACAAAGAAATAGACTTTTCCATTTGCAACTTGTGTATGCAAAAGTGGAGCTGTGCACAAAGAAATATACATTTGCTGCCTTGTAATTAAGTGCAAACCCAAAAATACTCTCAACTGAGCAAAATTTTTTTAAAAAGGTAATTATTTTTATCTAGGCAATTACAATTTCCTCCTATATTTACCTACTAACGCTAGTGGAAAAAAAAAATGGTGCGAGAAGCAATAATACCTACCACATTCATATTGAAAAAAATAAGTTCTTCCATACGTAATGGAGTAAATTCAGTCTGTCTTTCAATACATAGAAAGATAAAAATCTTTTGTCCTCTAAACTTCCACTTGCTTAGCACACTGTAATAGGTTCTGCTCCAGCCCTTCCCCTTTATTTTATCCCTGTTGAGCAAAAAACATGACAAGCTGTGGTTGATCAGCCAGCTGGCTATTGCCAAACAGAGTGGACAATGAAGGATTTTTGTTTCTTTTTTATTCACTGGAGGCATCAGTTTTGATTTCCTCTACCCACTGGTTTTCATACATACATTGGAACCTAAGAATTTTTATGATTTTGCATGTGGTTGAAATTGGTGAATGAATTTATTAGGGAGAAAGTTACTCAAGGGTGGGGAGAACCAGCCAGCCCACCCACATAATCACATCATTCTTCTTTCTTCATGGAAACAAGACCAAAAGAAATAAAGATGCTACAGTGAATAGCATAATAACCTAGGTTATGAGTGCAGTAAGTTCAATTAACAACTTCTGTGACCCTGGGAAGATTCACAAAGGGCCTTATCAAGGTATTTTTCACCTAACTTTTGGTGTCAGGTTCCAGGGGTCAAATTCACAAGCCTGTACTATACAGCTTCTGAAAAGACGCAGGTGCCTCAGGACAGGACTTCACAATCACTTACACACTAATGGATCTAACTAAAAATGTAACTGAGATATTTGATTTAGCAGTGCAGCTACTGTAGTCTTCCTATGTGGTCAGGGCAAAGCAAGGTACAAGTGTAAAAGGCAATTTACCTTGCAGTTGATCAGAGGCTCAATTTCCTTATGAAGACAGACAGCTTTCTTCATCAGCTGTGTAAGAAATTAAGAATGACTTTGCTTCCCACATTCAGTTAATTACTTAAATAAAATAAGATGCCCCTGAGTGGGGCAAGAGAAAATAGGCAACAACATAAATTCACAAAGGAAAAGGCAGTAGAAGATAAATTGAAATCCCACCCATCTCTGCAGTTTTGCAGACCACTTTAAAAGTCCCTCCTCTGTGAGGCTCAGATTCATGGAGCAGTGCTCTTTCCTGCCCTTCCCTTCTTTATGAATGACAGGTTTGCTGTCATCTTTTCAAACTGATTTGGGAGTGGTGATAGCTTAAAGGTGTTAGAGTAATTGCTGATGAGCAATGGAGTCTAGAGTGTTTGCGTTCTGAGGAAATTCAGCCTCAAACTTCCCATCTGAATGGCACATTTATTGACCAAAAAGCACTCCTTCACAAAGTCCTCTTGACAAAACTTTTCCAATGTGGTGTGAGAGGCATATTCACGTAACAACACTGGAGCCCTGCAGTCTGAGTTAAAAGGTGATCCTTAAGGAATTGAACTGGGTTGAGATTTTACACATGCCTGACATAATTCTTCCTCTGAGACTTATAATATAATCTGATATGAGAGGAAAAAAAGATAAAATATTAACACTCTCTCTTACTGCCATGCTTTAAAATGACTTGAAACTTTCTCTTGATTGATTCCTTTTGTAATGCTTGTAGGATTGGGAAAGTAAGGGAGAAGGACAAAATGTAAGGTGGGACTATGGAAGTAAACCTTTGGGTTATTTCCTTATTTGATCTTTGCCAGATTTATCTTTTGATTTGTGGGGACACACAACACTGATTACACTCAATTGTCATTTCCCCTCATGAAAAATGTACTTAGAGAAGAACTGCATATATTATGGAAGGCAGAAGATTACATACATAAAGATGTTTGGAGGTAGGACATTAAGCTGAGGTTTATCTTCTTCAATAGTGACTCAGAGATACAAAAAACCAATGATACACTGTTCATAAGATTTATTTCTTTTTCACATAATTATTTTTTTTTTCTCTTTCAATGAGAATTAAGAGTGCTCTTTCTTTTTTGTCTTCTGCTCCTGTCAGTTTGAGTTGTTGAAAGGTGCCAGATTGACTGTGCTGGAGATTAAAATCCTTTAATTACCCACCAAACAGGTTACGTGCGGACAGCAGAAGTGTAAGCTTCCTCATGCCACCCTGCTGGTGCATGCAACTAAGCTCCTGAGGCCTGAGAGAGAGTCTGCTAGTCTTGCCAAGTGAAAGAAAAGCACAAGACCAGATCTGCACCTAGTGAAAACTGACATTGCTCCAAAAACCTGCACAGTTTTAAGCTCTGTATCTTTTCTTTGATCTAGATTTTCAGGGGAAGAAATAATCAGTAGAAATCAGCTCTATGTAAAAGTGATTGGTTATTTCCAAGTAGAAAACTGACTGATACCACTTAAATGTATATAGGTTGCGGATAGTCTTACTGTATTTGCTTAAATATTAATGCAGCATGTCTCTGAATTTGAAGTATCTTCCATCTTTTTATCAGTCTCTGTAAAATAGTACTTCTTTAAATTCCTGTATATATTCCCACTTTACTTAAACCTAAATCCTCTAGTTTTGGTCTCTTCAACAAACTCAAATATATCATCAAGCTTAGTTTTATAATAATCTTCAGCTAGTTTAAATACCTCAGTCATGTCACCTCTTAATCATCTTTATTATTCTTCCAAGTCTAAGTAATTCTCCCTTCATATGTAAACTCTTCCATTCTATTTATCAACTCAGTTTCTCTGCACTCTGCCGTCTTAGTTTCTTTTTCCCTGTATATACATTGACCTTATCTAAACAGTATGGGCCAAATTCTAATCTCAGTCACGGCACTCTAAATCCAGAGTAAGTGACTTCAGTGACTCTGGTTTTGATTTGATGTCAATGGATTTACTTCAGATTTACTCTGCTATAGCTAAGCTCACAATCTAACGTTTTGGTGTTTAAAACTCAAATCTCAATATATCCTTGTGTTTTTGTTATGCACTTTCTTTTGAGTCCACTTATCGTTCCCTCCACCCCCTTTAAAAAAAATATATGGGAAATTTAAGTGAAGAACCCATTTTTACTTCTTTTCTGCCTTATTTGGTGGTTATTCAGTTCTTGAAGTCTCTGCTGGTAAATGACCACCTGAAGTAATGCAAATATCTTACATGGAAGTTAATGTCTTTTCATGTGTTGTGAGAGTTCCATTCCAAGTTTGCAGAATAAACTTGGGAATGAAGGACCATCACAAATTCCAATACCTCATCTTTTAACTACACATATTTTCTGGGACTTGCTTCATTACATGTAGATAAATATGACCCCACTTTCTCCCAGTTTCTTGCCCAAACTTGAGAAAGCAGTCCAAAACAGATTTATCGTATGCCATTCAGATATTATACTGGCAAGTGGGTTTAGGAACTAGAGACAAGAATAGACTGGCAAGAAATCTAATTTTTGAAGGTTACAGGTGTGCCAGGATGTTTTCCTTCATATTCTGCTTTTCATAATTTGTGATTCATATTTAATGTAAAAAATGAGGAACCTGTTTTTAGTCCATCCTCTTTTAACAACTGTATCTATTATGCAAATCATCATAATGTCCACAGAGGGGTGAAGTGACTCTAACATGTTTATATGATCATTTTTTGAATGGAAAAATGAATTTACAGGAAATTTAAATGATGACATACAGCACATATTCACCAAAGCAGATTCTGAACTGAAAAAACAGAACAGCAAATGTTGGTTATGCAGGAAGATTCAATCCTAGCATTTTCTGTCAGTTTTAAGAATAATTTTTTTTTTTAAATATTATCCACTCTTTCAGCATTGTTTTCACATTAATTATTTTATAGAACCAGCCTGTTGAAGGAGCTCCTTGTTAGGTTTGGCAGTCCTGCTCTTTATTCTCTGCTAATTTACTTCTATCTAGTAGGAAACTAAGAATTTGCTTCACCTCAGTTTGTGCCGCAAAGATAAGCAGAGTATTTTGTTCATAGAGCTGTGTACTTGGATAGAGCATAAGCTCTGTAACAAGTTCAGAATAAAAAAAAATAACTCTGCTTATACCAGCATTACAGGATTCCCCATATGCCTGGGGTTTTCTAAGAGAGACACAGAGCTTATGAGGGTCCTAAGAAAGCCCACGGTTTAGGTACATGGTTACTTTACAAATGGCTGAAACGGATTGAAGCATTTCTTGCTGTATTCTCTCCAGATCATTTATTATTGCCCCTCTCAAGAGTTTACATCTTGTGGGAGAGGGCTGGTAGAACAAACTACAGAGAAGACCTCACTGGCCTGAAGGTGAAAGCAACTGTGATAAACAACACTACTGCCAAAAGCAGCCCGAGCCCAACTCACTGATTTGGGTGGTGACAAAACTGTGTGATGATCTGTTCCACCAAGGAAATGGAGAGGGCAGTCACTGGCAGCTGATGAGTGTGGTTACATTGCTGAGCTTGAGACTGCCCATGAGAAACTAGGTCCTGATACTCCCTTCCATAGAAACCTGCTTTACCAAGGAAACCCTGCTCTATGCTTCTAAGAAATCAAGCCTTTCCAAGTATGGCTTATTTTACATCTATATATTCTTCCACCTCAGAGAACCACAAAGTGTTTTACATACTAAAGGGAACCACTTTGCCAATGAACTGCTAACGAGAAACATGGCAACTCGTTAACAATGCACAGCAATATAGCACAACACCTGCTGTCTTCAAATGAAAAAAAAAAGTCTAGATCCAGCTGAAGCTTCAGGGAATTATTTTTTTAAGTAGGGAGAATGCAATTACTCAAACTTCATCACTGTTCTACCCAATGGTTTTTAATTACCTTACTTTTATGTCTCTTGTGCAACTGCTCACCTCTAGGATCATTGCCTCTCCTTTTCAGCTGACTAGGAGGGCAAACTGCTGAATGTACAAGTGGTTCTGCAGGCCCCTTTCAGCTGGATCTGAGCAGGTCATTATCTCAATGTTTCCATCCTCTGACCACCTCTGTGAAAATGGGAAATGGTTTTGCCCCTGGATTACAACTGGGATACTTGAACATTAAATGACTCATCAAAAGTTACACAGGAAGACTAGGGCAGAGCACGCACTGTTTAATTTCTTGAAGTCTGGAACAGTCCTGCTAACAGTCCTCATTCATCCTTTCTCTCTGTAGTGTGTTAACCTCGGCTGGATGCCAGGTGCCCACCTTTATCACTCCCCCTTCAGCAAAATAAAGGGGGAAAATAAGATGAAAAACTCATGGGTCAAGATAAAAGCAGTTTAATTAAAGCAAAGGCCAAGGCTACGCACAGAAACAAAAGGTAAACAAAGATGTTATTCTCTACTTCCCCTCAGTAAGCGATGTCTGGCCACTTCCCAGGAAAGCAGAGCTTCAGCGTGTGTAGCAGCTGCTCCCGAAGACAAACACAGTAACAAACACCCCCCCCTCCTTCTTCCTGCCCTGGGCTTTTATGGCTGAGCTGAGGTCACATGGTGTGGAACAGCCAATTCGGGTCAGCTGTCCTGGCTCCGCCCCCTCCCAAGATGTGTGACACACACCCTGCTGGCTGCCAGTGTCACATTCAGTACTGGGAAGGCTGTTGTGGGGGTATAAACCTTATACACTCTCTGAATCACTAAAACAGCTTTTGTTAGAGTTTTCTCTGAAGTCAGTTAAGTGTATACTTCTATACTCATGCATGCATTATAAAGTCTGAGGCCTTAGCTTGACGTGGTATACTTAGGTAACCAGTTATAATTAGTTATTTCTTTAAGAACCTATATGTAAGAATGCAAAATTTAACATTCTGTCTCTATAATGGCTTTATACTTTTTTTTTTTTCATCTAGCATGTTCAAGCATTGTCCATGATCTATGCCCCAGTACATAGAAGAGGAACATGTACCGTTTATTTCCATAGACAAGTTTTCTTGCTTGTGTAGCTGTAGGCTGAAGATGCTGAGGCCCCTGAACCCAGAGAATGTTTCAGTTTTTCAGAAGTCTGGTAACATTTGTGCACTGATTAACATATAATCTGCTCTTTCCTCTATGTGGATATGTTCTGAGCTGCCCTTTGTTTGACCTTTTTCTTTATTGGGATGCTGATTATGTCTGTTGTTCTATAGAAAAAGTAGACATTTGCCGCTATACTGCATGAGGCTTTCTCCATACAGACTGACCTCATCAGAGCTTCTTTCCTCCTGTATGTAGGTATTTATTTGCAGTCTTAAAAAAACACCAAAAGAGAAACCGAGAAACTCAATCTGTGTACCCTCAAAATATAATAAAGAGACTTACTTAAAGGACTGTAATGTGCTCGTTAAACAGACAGAGAAATATTGTGGCATTTATTTAGAAGGAATACTGTGCAACAACATCTAAATGATACAGAGGACTTAGTTCTGAGCAGCCTGAACTATAGAGCATGTACTTATTTCACATAGTATGATAGCAATTAAAGGGTAAAGGAGCACATTTAGTAAGGGGATATCCTTTGCATATACTTACTTAGCAGTTCATATGGAAAGGTCTTTGAAAGGTCAGGATGCCCATAGGCCTTGCATGAGTCTGAGCAGCTGTGCCTCAACTCCTCAGCTTCTGAGGAGATGCTGGGAAGTTAATGCATCAAAGCAAGAGACTGAGGCACTGGAGTAGGGAGTCATGTGCCTACCTAAGATATCTAGAATGATATATCTTCAGTGTGGCTACAGTTTTTCACAGGGCAATTCAGAAAGTCCAACTATGGAACAAAAGCACATTAAATCTTCTCTGTCTAGGTTGTCATCAGTTATTGTGAGAACATTTCCCTGGGGCTATATCACTCTCAGGATTTTCACTTCTATCAGGCTCATATCCCAGCTCCTTTAACTAAAGCTACATTTGGGATAACCTTTGAGGGCCTCAGACATATTGATGTGCCTTGGGTTTGCAGTCCTGTGACTTGCAGAAGATGTAGATGAATAGCCAAACAGTGTATATAGTAATAGTTATTATAATAGCACAACATGTAAGTTTTTGATTAAATGATCTCTTCTACTGTATGTCATCCAAGATGGGCTGTATTGCGGGACTTGTGATCAGAGGAGGATGAGAAGAACACAAACTTACCAAAACAACCTTGCTAGCCAGCAAAGAGAATGACTATGCAGGGGAAAGAGGGGTGGAGTGAAGGGAAGAGAGAGGGAAAGAAGAGTAGAGAACAGAGATCCTGCAATGGTGATATACTGGCAGAGCCCTCCATTGGCAGCCAATTAACAAAGGATTTTGTGATCTTTAGTCACTTGAGTAAAGAGAAGCACATGTACAGAATGAAAGCAGCTTGGGTCTAAGGTTCTCAGGTTCCTCTCCCATTATCAGGCAATGGACATCACATACTTACTTGGGTATTGTTTGTAATAAAGTCTAACCCCATATTGTTTACATGTGATGTCTTTTCAATGCAGACCATTCTTTTAGTCTTAAAGCATCTACTTATTTTATGTTCTTTTGTTACGTGATGAGTGGAGACATGTAATACAAACTTTTCATTTCATCCATCTTTATAGCTGTATTCAGTAACCAAGCTTGATTATTAAATTTGACCCTTATTCTGCGTCAATCTACTCCTGTGCTATGTTCTCAGGCCAAGTCGTCTAAGCAGACCATAAACCAGATGTGATTCTTAACTTTTTCAGGACTTAATTTTGCCACTCGGTTTGGATCACAGAGAAGTTTTCAGCCTGTAGTCTTTGATGCCTTATGTTTGCATTCATAAAAATTATATAGAAAGTTATAAAAGAGTGATAAGGCCTTCCAGTTTTACCACCAAATGGAAAAGTTGTCCACACAAAGAATTTATAACCATCTTGTAGCAATTTCTAGGATCTAAAATCATATTAGCTGATTATGCATTAGAGATGTTGAAAAGAATGTAAACCTACCAGTGTCTATGCAAGAATCATGAGAATCAACTCTATTTCCTGCTTTTATATACCAAAGGCTTCTCTTCAAACTCGACTTACATGCTGAGATACGTTGACTTCAATAGGACAACTTATGTGAGTAAGGAAGATCTGAATGAAAAGGTTCCAGCCATGGGATGTAAGATCAAGAAGCATGAAAGCCTTTTAGTTAATTCACTTCAGCATCACTAATACTGAGTGACTGAAAAACTTCAGTTATGATTAATGACATTGGAATATTTTTCAAAAGATAAAGTCAGGATTCTTTGTAAGTCTTTTTGCCTGTTTTTAAAATGTGATAGTTTAATTTAAAACATCTTTAAAAATTATTAGTAAGGTAAAAAAGCACTCATATTCAACAACTAAAAATTGGTGAAAGAAAGATTTTAAGCCATGCTTTCTAGTCATCTGATGTTATATAGGAAGCTTCCTTTTGGAAATGACTGTATTTAAAATATTAAAAACAGAGAATGCTACCTACAGTCTTTTGTGCATGTGAATTTCATGACAAACCAACAATCTTGTTGTATTTTATCCTATAAGTGTTTGTAAAATTGTAGATTGTAGAAAAATGCAATGATTTAAAAAAGAAAATTTAGAGACAATCAATGTCAAGGATTAGAGAACCAAATAACCTCATGTTAGGCATCTGCACCATCCCCCCATCTTTCACTAATACTGTTTTGGTAGACAATGCCATTTTTGTCTCAAGAATTTAAACCCACCCAAATGTGAACCTAAGTTAAGAAACATTGATGCACAGAAGGAAAAATTACACTAACCTCTACGTTTGACATGATAGTGCTTTCCCTTGGCAGGCTGCTTACTTGCAGTAATAAACCCTTTGCACAATAAGTGTTGTTGCAACATCCTGCTATAAACAGTGTTATTTCATGCACTTAATGATAGCTAAGCAATGGAAATAATAAGGCAATTTACAAATACTAAACCAAAAAGAAGTTTTATTTCCTCACGTATGTAGGGTATGTTCTGATCCATTTATGCTTCTGCTGAGCTCTGCTGAAGCATGAAAAAGGTTGTAAATCATATTTGACATACATCCCATGGGTCAGCCAACGCTCTTCTATAAGATAGCTGAATGGAATGGGAATAACCACTTTTGGAGGCATAATATGAAAAAGTAACTGTGATGTACTGTATAAGGTAGAAAACCATCACTTACAAATGATCAGCAGCTTAAACTCATGTGCTTGCACTTCTTTTTTCAATCCAGGCGAGGAAACGGTAGAACAGAATGGCAAAATATCAGTCCTCCATGAACTTCAGCATCACCATGGGACGGGCCCCAGCCAGGTCAGAGACTGCTTCAGGAGTGCAGGGAAGGTGTCAGAGTATTCACTAGAATGATGGTCTGAGAGGTAGGCATTTGGTCATATAATCAGATGATATTTCTGAGGACCAAACAACACGTTCTTCCACCATTTAAAATTCAGGACTCTCTCCTGACTCATGGCATGGCCACACAGATATTTTGTATATTCATGTGAACAGGAGCCCTTTGAGGAGGTATTGTAGAAAGGGTGAGATATAGCTGTTAATAAATTAAATTTATATTGTACACACTATATGAAATTATTAATGCAGACCTAGTTCTGCCCCTCGTGAAAATGATGGCAAACTCAAGCCGCAACAGTGTTTGGTATGCCACCCTCTCAACCCCAGAAGCATATGACGAAGATTCTCTCAAGTACCCAGGCAGAAATGTTATGACATTCAGTGCATCTGCAAATGGAATGGCTGTGTTTGCACCTGCTCTTTTGTCTAGGCTGCCTTTTCCTATTTCAATCAAGTTCCACCCATGTCCTCTCTTTTCTCTGGCTCTTAGACATTTGGTATAACCAAGAAAAAAGAGCAACCTGACACTTCCTAAGAAGGGATGTAAGTTGCTATTTGTTGAAGTGGACGAGAATGATGACAGCAAAAAAAAAAGTCACCTCCTGCTGCTTGCAAAGCTCACCCACCCTCTCCTGCTGGCCAGACTGGCACTGCCCATACCAGGGGCAAGTAACACGAATTCCTGTGAGATGCAGCATCTATCCCATGTTGCCTTCATGTACTGCTGCCCCTCAAACACTAGTATCAGGATACAGAAAATAACAGATACTTGTATATATATGCATGCTTGCACATATGTGTATGTGTAACCATTGTATCTGTATATTAACACATTAACTCATTAGTAGATGAGGGGTAATCAGCAATGTCATGACGTCATGGGGGCCTGTAATTGCACATCAATCTGGACTCTGTGCCTTGATCTGCAAGCTCACATTACTGGCAATAACATTTCTGGTGTAATCATGCATATACTTCGTATTCCTCTGGCCAGGATGAAGCTGTAGGATCTAATGTATTCTGAGTCAGACCAACTGCCGCTCATGAAGGGAAAAAAAGACTTGCTTGAGTAACCGTAATAATTGGAAAATTATTTTGATAGCCTGAAACAATCTAATATATTACAGAATTTTATTAAAATAATATCAAATCAAATTAACTGCTATTCCATAATGAATTAGGTAACAAGGTAGGCAGATATTAATCGGCCTTGGCTCCCAGGCAGGGGAGCCAGGAATTTATTAGCTCTTGCGGCTTGTGTGAGGGTGAAGACAGAAATCAGTATCACAGGCTGCAAGGGAAGCCCATGAGACAGCTGAGCTTTTACTTTTTTCTCACTTTCACTTTATAATCCATCATTAAACACTTGTATTTCTTTTATGTGGGGTCTTATGAAATTTTTAATTTTTTAATTGCTTTGTGATTTAATAATGAGGATTTTTTGTGCATGTGTGTGTGTGCCTAGCATGTGTAACTCAGCTGCCAATATTAGAATTAACTCACCTTTGTCCACCTATGGCTAACCTTTATGACAGAAAGAAGTCATTTTACAACTTGTCTAATTACTATCAGAAAGATTGCCAAGTTCACGGGCACTGTGGCATCAATAACTGGGCTTCATCGGCTACCAGACCCGTGCCGTGCTGTGCTGTGCTGTCCTATCCTATCCTATCCTATCCTATCCTATCCTATCCGAAAGGGAGAATGGAGAAACAGTGGGCATGAAGCATGGAAGAAGGGGCAAAATAGAGTGTGGTGTTGTCCAGTGAGATCTTAGTGTTATGTACGCTAGACACTTAGGAAATGATGAGGGTATGCGTTGTTCATTATTTTCTGTTGGCATAGAAATTTGCTATGATCGGCATTAACTTTATTTCATGCTGCTTTGTGTGGTCTGTCCCTATTTCCTGGCTGGTTGATGGTCCTAGCAGCTACATGAGTAGCAGGGGGCTGGAATCTGACTTTCTGTGCTAGGTTTCTGTTTGTACAGAGGGATAGATCTCACTTACTCTGAACTGTGACAGGTGAAGTTACATATCACACCAGTACTAACAAGAAAGAAGACACTTATTTGATTCAAAAAATCTCATGAGAAAAGCAACTTTTGGAGCTGAAGCTTATTGAGTCATGACAGTAAGTGAATGTGGAGTGGTGTGTTCTTGGGAGGGTGGCTGTTTTGGATGGCTGATAGGATAACAGCAATGTATATAATAAGAGAGAGAGCAGCAGCGGGTAAATGGAGCAAGAAAAAACTGTCAGTAAAGTCAGACCTCTGCTTCCTTGGAATAAGCTGATTTGAAGTCCCAGATTTGGAAAACAGGCAAGAAAATTAAGGTGAGAGGAGACAGTTATGTCTCTGAAATATCCTCTGGATATTGGGACAAAAGCTGGAAGAGCATATCTGTTTCTGTATTCTATCCTGGAGAGAACTGAGATTTGCTCTTGGGACCTCTCAGTCAAAAGGAGAATACAAAGCTGGTGTTGCACTTCCACTCAGCATTTTAAAAATGTCTCTGGTTTTGGTTTTCGTATATTCAAAAAGTGACCAGGGCTGCTTGCTGCTTCCTGAAGTTCTGCCCCTGAGCAAGGCCAGCTGGAGTCACTTTCGTGGTCCTGCTTAGGAGGAGAAGGAGAGTGACACCGGTGCTGTCCCATAACATGAGCTCTATATGTGCCATCCCATCTTGCTTTCTGGAGTTTTTCTTATAATTCTGTCCTGTTCTGTCCTTGCTTCATAAACAATAGGCATTCCCAGCACAGATATTTTCTGTTCCCTTCTTGCTTTGTGTCTGTGGAAAGGAAAAAAAACCAGAGAAGATCAGAAGAACAGAAGCCTCTACCAGCCTTTCCAGACATGGCACAAACTTGGTTGTGCAGTGCCTAATGGGACACACGAGACCGACGAAATCTGTATTGCAGAACAGCACCAGACCTACCCATTGCACCTCTCCTGGGCCTACTGCCCAGACACTGGTCAGATGCCTTCAGTTATTGTATTATTGCTGCCATGCTTTCTCTTTGTCTACTGCCTTCTTTTCCCTCACTTGGCATTTTCACTTGGACATGGAATTTCTTGAGCATTCCAGGGACAGTCAGGAGGACACCGAGGAGGAGAAGTAATGGAAGTACCTGTCCTTCTGGCAGGAGCTGGCCAATAGAAGGTAATTTCATTGTCTATGTGCCAGCCTTTTAACCATTCAACATGTCTATTAGAGGAACATATTGCTGTTCAAGTACTTGCCTTAGGGATAACTTAGATCCTTTCTCAGTCAAAACTTATGTTTGTTCATGCCATAGGAGTATAATGATGGGCAGGAGGGTGTCTGGATGAGGCCAAAGTAAACTGTGTCCAGTTTGGGAAACACCCACTGATGGATGAAAGTGTGTATCTGCTGTAACTGCAGTCTTTGAGTACTGAAGGGAATGAAAGGATAACATGTTCCTTAGAGAGCTACATTTTTCTGGGGTTAGTGAAATCACTGCATACTCACTTCAGGCTGTTGAATGAAAAGCCCAGCTATTACTGCAGATGATAAATCCAATTTTTGTACTGATAAATGTAGGCAGAGTATTTCACTCCAACAGCTGTTTTTGTTCAAATAGAAAAGGAGTTTGAAAGAAAAACATCTCTTGGCATTACAATTGTCTTTGGACTTTCAGCATATAAAACAAGTGGAAGAATGTGCCTCTGATGACATGGAATGTTCAATGTGTGCTGTAGTAATGTCATTTATGACAATTCATGCCTTCCTATTGCTATTTGGTTGCTGGACTGTCACGATTGTAATTTCTGGACATGACAATTTTCATCTACATGAAGAAGATTGCACAAAGAATGTTCTCTGGTAGGCTAAGAACACAGTTCCTTAAACTTCCATACCCTACTACCTGCATTTTACAAGCCATGGCTCTAAGCTGAGAGCCATGAAGTAATTACTACATGGCTCTGAGAGCAGGGCTGATGGGAGATGCTGGAAGTTGCCTGCACGTTGAAGCTGATACAGTCCACCTCTGCACTGGGGAGCAGGGCTGGAAAAGTGCCAGCGGGACCCCCTGGGCTGTCTCCTCCCTCAGTTTTCCCAGCAGCCTCATGCTAGCCCCATTCAGCTTATGGCCATGTAGCAGAAACCTGGACCCTGAAGATGCAAAACTGGCACTTGAAAATTCCCAGTTGTCAGGTAGCTCCCCATATTGTCTTAAATAAATATCTGTATGTATTCCAAGGTATTAACGCTCACACTTTGGAGGTGCAGGAACATGTGGGCCTTTTGTTTTTCATGTTTTGCACATAAATAGATCCAAAATTAAATTAACAACTCCCTCGTTGATAATTACTTTGAAAGGAATGAGATCTGATTTATACAAGCCC
Source organism: Pterocles gutturalis (assembly GCF_000699245.1). NCBI lineage: Eukaryota > Metazoa > Chordata > Aves > Pterocliformes > Pteroclidae > Pterocles > Pterocles gutturalis. Next base: position 155,398 of record NW_010128627.1, on the reverse strand, counting down.
ACTGGTTAGGGAGATAAATAAGAGACCTTAAATTAAGAATGAGGGGAATAAAGGTCAAACACACAGTGGCTGAGATCCACATGAAGACAAACTGGGTTTTTTGGCTGTATCTTTTTATAGAAACATTTAGTTTTAAAAGTCATAGAATGGTAGTGTGAAGTGGAATATTTTTATTAAATATCATATCATTGACTGAAACGATGCACAAGTGAGAGTAGCAGACACTGATTAAAACCAGTTATTGAAGATTTTGGTTCTGCCATCTTCTTCCAAAAGCTGGAGACAGTTTGAGTTTGCCTGCTTTGGGAGCTACACAAAGGTGAGAAGGTTTGTTGCAGCCTGATGGAGATGAGAGAATAACAGAAGGCTTCTAGGGGATTAGTGATGGAGATTTGGGAGGCATCTGCCTGGGGATCTGAATGCGTTAGCTCTCCCGGGGCCCACAAAACTGAAGCCTGGACTGGGCTCAAATCATGTTTCACACAATCCTTTCTATCAGTTTGAGCTCTGTGTTTCTAACTCCTTTGAACTCTCTTTTGGGTTTAGAGTGAATTTCAACGCAATAAAGATATCAAACTCTACCTAAACAAATTATCTCCTCAATTCTTGCTATTTGTATATCACTCCTAGCTTACCTCATCCTGTTTCTCACATCAAGCATCCAGGTCACAAAAGCAACTTCCACAACGAATGTTAAAACTCTCTTCAGATACAGACGGACAGATAGATGACCGAAAGATAATGTAAAAAACCTATTAAAACTATTGATATTGGTGTGAAATCTCACCAGTTCCAAAGTTTCTGAAGTTTCTTCCTCTTCGTTGCTTGTTCATTAGCTGATTTGATACAAGTAATTTCAAAAGCCACAATCACAGTTGACAAGTCTTCTGTGCAAACTAAGCCACACAGTGCTGAGCTGCTAGCATACTGAAGGGCGTGAACACCCTCTCAGTTGTAGAACCCCAGCTGCAATTATTAACTCACATGCAAGTAGGCTTAGTTGCACAAATATCACACCACCACAGCTGGACTGAGCACATGAGAAAAGCAACGATTAAGGCTGCAACAGTGGAAAGATCTGACCATGCTTAGTACTGACAGATCTCTCACATCTTGGTGGGTTGCACCTTCTCATGTTAAAAGGCCTCAAATTACCAGTGCGCTTGTGTGTTCAAGCATTTGAACAGTCACCAGAGCTGGTCAGGTGTTAAAAGTCAGGGAGTTATTTAGGTGCTTTGGAGGCCCTGGGACCTTCTGCTGTGGAGCATGCCTCTCCTGGTTGTTGTTGTTGTAATGCTGTCAGTGGCCATTTTGGTTGCCTTGTGGAAGCTGCAGGATTCCATTAAGATAATTAGTGGAATATAATGTGCTTGACTGATGCATCTCCCTAAAGGGATAGTGCTTTAAAAATAAGAGCCTGAAATCTCACTTACATTGAGGCCATTTTCCGTCATTCTGGCAAGTGTAAGAGGTCTTTCAAGTGGGTGTAGAAGTAACTTATAGCCCGTTTACACAGCCGGATCAGTGTGAAGTGACCTTCATGTAAATGACAATCAGGCCCCAAATCGTCAAGTTAGTTTTTTTAAAGATCCAAGTTGGCCGAGGATTCTTGGAGAGGTTAAGTGAAGTGTTTTTCTTTCTTTTTTTTTTTTTTTTTCCCCTCAAATTAGTCAAATGAGGTTGATCGCTTTAAAGGATGGAAGAGTTCACCGCAGCTCCAGAAAAACATCAAGTATGAGAGCCTAGATTATGTCAGAAGACATGCAGCAGCCCACGCATTAGACTTGAAATCTGTGCTCGCACCTGCCCCGACTCAGTTTTTTTCCCTTTGCATTTATTGAGATGACACAATGTCAACAGAATTCTGCAAACTTTATGACAAAATTGTGACAGATCTGCAATGGCAGAATGACTTATGGAAATGTTGAAGGGACTTCTCAATCAAGCCTCAGGATAGCTTGTGACTCCATTGTCTTAGAGGTCAGAAGTCAGACTCCACCAAGGAGAGACATTGCTTGATTCTGGTCCAATTTCCTGCCATATGCTGGAGGTAGGAGGGGGGAATCAAGGCTTTTAGTTTCTCGAATCCTGTGTTTTCTTATCTACATTCCCCAAGCTAAAAATGCTTTCCATAGCACACACTGTTGTTTGTAGTGTGGTCTGATAAGTTTTTAAAATACTTAAGATCTGATTCCTTATGATCTTGACCCTTTTCAAATCATATGCCATTGTCCAGAAGAAAATAATGGACATAAGCATGTAGGTAGTACTGTGTTGGTCATTTCACTCCCAGTTCATATCTGTGGAGATTAAAAAAGGACAGCTCAGACCCGTTGCATGCTGTAAATCATACAGCTTGGATAGGCTATCCAGACGTGAATGGATGGGCAGAGCCTACTTGCTTGTGGTACCCTTCTTGCCCCGGTGGAGAATGTCTCTTCATTTCCATTGCCTCTGGTACAGTTTGTTTTGCTCTTTCAAATGGACTTTTTAATGTGATTTTTCTAAAGTGGTAAACATGCATTTCCTGCAACTATGTATTGAAAAAGGAGAGCTGAGAAAGAAACTGCTCCTTTATTAGATATATATTCTTTAAATTATGTATAAAAATATGGTTGGAGAACTTCACCCTATTGAGAACACAAACCTGCTGTTCAGTGAGACTGCTAAGAGGGAGGCACTGAGCCCACTGCTCCGCACTCTCTTTTATGTATGATTTAAATACTGGGTTCAGGGTCACAGTCTTACTCTATCGAGCTCTCCATGGACTACAATGGCCCTCAGACAGTTCCTCTTGCTGCAACCAGCTGTAGCCATGCCCTTCAGAAAGGCTAAACTTATCTCACAGGAGCAAAATTTAGGAGAGCTACAGGTGATGAGAAGGGGACATATAAAGAAGCAGTCTCGATTTCTTTTCCAATTCCTGAATTTCCAAGACTGTGAGTAATGTTACCCTTTTGAAAATACCTGCAGCTTTCCCTAACAGCATTTTGGTCACAGGAGAAATCTGGTCCTAGGCTAATAGGCATGAATTAATTTTTTTTCTAGAGTATTTTTCTCATTGCAGCTGCCAACACTTTTTTACCTTTTCAGATTTGGATGCACCACCTTTCTAACCTGTCTTCCCCAGAAAGGAAATAGAAAATCCTCTTGTGAAGATGAGGAACTATCAGTCCTCATAACAGTGAAACAAGGATGAGATGCTTGGCAGTGCAACTGTACTATCGTGAGAGATGGGGACTGGACAAATGGACAGTGGCCACCAGTTCACACTGCAGTAACAGGCTCAGCAGCAGAGACAAACCCAGCAAATCAGCCAAACAAAACTCCCTGCTCACCTGCCTGTTTCTGCCACTGTCTACTGCACCTCAAATAGGGTATTGCATCTGAGGTACGTTAAATGTGATTCTACATGAGTGCTGAAGAGCTGAAGTATTTGGAGAGGGAGCTCAAGTCACCTATTTGTGCTGGCAACATTAGGAAATGTTCCTTTATTTCCATTCCCAGAAACCTCAGTTCACCAGCAGACTCAGCTACTGAGATGCAATGAAAGGAAAAACTATGAGCATATAACACATTTCAGTGACTTTCCTTGATACGAACCTCTTCACAGCTCTCTAAAAGAGCTTAAGGAAAATCAGATTCTCCTGCACAACTTTAGTGTGGCAGGCGGGTACTGTGACCTCTCCTTGTTTATATTTAATAACTATAATATTATGGTACCATTTGTTTATTTAAAGATGAACTTCTGTGCTCAGTCAAACTTTAGACACATTATTTAAACATAAGCCAATTTGCCAATCATGTATCTGTGGCTATTTTCCTCCATAAATAGTTAATAATTGAGGATAAATATTTGTAAACATTAGACTTTTCCCTCAACATTCATTTTCTTCTTCTACTCATTCATACTAAGAGGTCATTGTAAGCTTCTGGGTTTAGTATTTTATGTTGGAATCTCTTTTATTTTCTTTGGGAATGTCCATGACCAAACAACTCAATGGATGGATGACAAGCATTCAACATGAATCATATAAAACAAGAGAGAGAAGGACAAGGAGGATTCACACATGAATTCACAGTCTTCTGAGAAAAGAAAAAAATTATAGAAACAATCCATTCTTCAGTGTCAGAATGAGAGGTACATACGGTGCTGAACCATTTTTTAACCCATTAACTGGCCAGAATAAACAAATGAGATTTACTTCAGCTGGCTAAAATGCGTTAGAGCTGTACCTGTTACTCTTCATTCTGATTCTAACATTTATTAGGAATACATTGTTTTTCCTGGATAAAACATATCCTGATTCAGCTGTAGCATCTCAAGAGCTGTCTCAGAGCCTCCTGTTTCTCTCTTAAACACTACTAGAGAAGTGCTATAAGTCTGGCTATTGATAAATCGGGAAAAAAGAGGGTGCTGCCAGTCTTATTCTGAGATGAGGCTGTCTGAAAACCAGACATTTCAGTGCATTTTTTAAGATATCAACACATTCCAGTGTGAAGTGGAGATATTTTGAAAAATTTGTTGAATGTTGAAGATTATGTTCAGGTCCCTGCTCTGAATAAGTTTGAAGTGAGATTTATTAAATATTCATTGTGAAAGACAAAGTCAAGCAGAGCAATGATTTGAACCTGCAGTTCCTTCATCCCATACAAACCTCGTATCCTTGCCAATAGGTCCCCCTGCTTGCCTGCATGACCTCAGCTCTTCCCTGTTACCAGCAGAAATACTGGTAACAGTAGGATTGGGGTCTTTAATATCTCTGCTGCATGTCCTTTTTTGCTGTCTATCTTTCCTGCTTTTTTCTTCTCCTAAATAATAGTTTTGAAGCTGAAGCAAAAAAGGAGTTGGGTCAAGGGGAAGAAGGTGCCCGAAATGTAGCTGGATTTCCATAGAAATGTTATATTTTAATTCTATTTTTAACTAAGCCTAAAGGTAATTATCCAAAGCAGTAGTAAAGTTTTCACCGTTCCTTTCCTGGATGCCTGAACAGATTGTTGGTATATGGAGAAGAATCCAAAAGTTACTAGCTTTTGACAATATTCATGGTGTCTGGTGTCTGATAAAAGTAAAAATTTTCAACAACAAAAATATGCATCTCACTTTATTTTTAAAAGTGTTACTGCAGAGAAGGCACTGTTTTAAATTTCTTGCTGTTGAGGACAGGACAACATGAGGGTGGATTCAGCAATTCATTTTCTTCCAGCATATTGCTCTCTTTAAATATACCATTTCCTGCTCTGTTCCTGGAGGACCCTATGTGCCACAGGTCCCAGTTGCTCATATACTGATTTTTTTTCTTGAAAGGTGCTGTGTGGCTCTGACTTTGTTACACATTGATGGCACTGAGCACAACTCAGCGTCTCCTCGAGAACTTGAGAAAGTCAGGAGTCAACCCTTCTGTGGGAGATGCAGGAAACACCAGGAACAAGGGGATGGGGTATCAGCTCCTGCTTAAACCCATGATGTGGTGGGGCTTTTCTGTTTTTTTTTGAGGCTTTTCTGGTTTGTAATTTTTAGGTCTACTGGTACACTTTTTATACTGAACTGCTAGGGACTGCAAACACTGAAGAGTAGTAGCCATCTCTTTGCTTTGTGTTGCACTGGGTCCAGAATCACTCTAGGATTCATAACATAATAATTACACACAAAAATAAGGATGGAAATCTTTCCTAACTTGCAGGGGTCCCAGTCATATCCTGGCTACATGAATTTTCTATTTCAAATGGTTACTGCACCCTTTTCCTTCAGAAGGGTGGACACCTGAACTGGACCTGCCATGCACTATAGCTGCACTTTCAGGTTGAATACATGCGTCCAAAACAAAAGCCTTTGTCAGCTCGCATTTCCATGTTTCCTTGGTGACAGTGGTACAATATTGGACAACTAGGCTAATCCAAAACGTAGTTATTTAAACATTTATTATTTTATAACAGTGCGTTAAAATTTAAACACATTTTAAAACTCTTCCAGCTGCTTCTTTATTAACTCTACTATCCATAGCTGAACTGGAAGGAGTTAATAATCATTTCTCCCTAATTTCCTTTTATAAATATGTGATTAGCCTGAATTATTAGGAAGGCACAATAGCTTTATTCTTCCTGTCAACTATGTGCAGAGAAGTCGGGATTAGTAATCTCCAGGGTTCAGGAGCTGATTTGGTGGAGGCAGGCAGGAGGACGGCTAACTTTTGAACCTAAGAGGGCTTTGCTGGGCATGGGTGACAGCTGTAGCATCTTTAGCCTGGATTTGAATTTGAATTCTATCTACTAGTGCAGCAATGCTATGACTTGGCAATATGTTATAATAATCTTTGTGACACAAATGTCGGGGGCTTTTTGTTACATGTCCTCAAAGAGATTTAGGTAATTAATGTTAAATTGATGATATAAAACCTCCATTCTATCTCTCTTACTAATTCTGATCTACTGTAAATAGACAAGAATATTCACAGGCCAAAAATCCCAATGCTGTTTGGGGGTTTTGATTTCTTTTTTGTCATGAGCGTGAGGTCAATAGTTCTGTAAGATATTCATCTCTGAATCTGAAAGAGTTTATATTGAAAACATATTGAAAAAATAGAGATGGGACCTGAATGTGTTCTCCTGCTGAGAAGGCCGTATACTATTTCGTACTGTAAGCTTAAGTGAGAAAATGGGCCAACGTGTCAAAATTTATCAGCTTTTCAACACAGTTGTGGGCTATTAAATGTTTATGTAGCAGATGGGAACAGTGGAGAAATACAGTGCATAGCACACATGCCGTGTTGGGCCAAGAGGAAAGGAAGTTCTCCAGCCTTCCCCCCTTTGCTATACTATGAACCTATGACCCTATTGCCCAGAGGCAGAAAAGCTACCTGCAGAGGTGTCAGCAGTATGGAAAAAAGGAATTACACTGAAACATAAAAACTCTGCTCTGCGGAGATGCTTTTCCAAGTCCTTTAGGCTTTTTGTCCAATTGGCTCAGTGTTGGCAAAAACGTTGAGGAATTATTTTCGGTAGGACGAGGGCATAGAGATCAAGTAAAATGAGTGAAAATAAATGAGTGGAAAATAACTCAGGATGGAATATTTGGAATGAACTTGCTGACAATGGAATGCAATGGGCTGGAGAATTGATGAGAAATGCAAACTATGAAAATCCTATTTCTTGTGAAAGTTCGGGTGAAATAGTATATTCAACAGGGAAAAGTACTCCTGTGCTAAACAGGAGCTCAGATCTGAAAAGAATTTATGCTTGATATGTGTATTTTTTGAGGAACTGGGATCTGTTATTCTCAATGGGAAAGAGCTCAGAAGACAGAAACCTCTGCCTGAGTTTTTCAGTCAATTAGCATATTCTTTAATTAATGAATTAAATTAGAGAATTAAACTTGGGCAATTGGTGAGGATAGATAGTAGTGTTGTAAATTTTGCACTTTGGGGATCCTTTTGCTCTGGACCTTTCCTTCCTAAGTGATTGGTTAATAAATCTGACTAATGAAGCATGCAGATAAAAGGTAAAATTTTCAAATGCATCTAATTGACTTAGAATCCAAAGCCAATGGGATTTATTGTCCTTAAGTCATTCAGATGCCTCTGGAAGTTTTACTCATCTATTCTATTGTTAACATTGATAAAATAATGAACACTTAGAGTCCACAAGGGGGAAAAAAAAGAAAAAGTAAAACTAAGATTACTTATGGACTTCAGGAACTGAACTGTCCTCAGTAATAACACCACAGATCTTGTGGTTAAAACTTGCCTAAGAGCTCCTGCCAGTTCACTCCAAATATGCATCAAATAACCCATTTTTTTTTGCTACACCATGGCAGGACTGCACCTGTTGGTGCATTCCCATGTATTGTATAGTACAGCTCCTCTCAGACTGAGTGATCTCCCACTAGGCCAGTCCCAGCTAATTGACGTGGGTTTGTAAAAGAGTAAACATAAAATCACAGAATCAGAGAATCAAAGAATGGTTAGGGTTGGAACTGACCTTAAAGATCGTCTAGTTCCAACCCCCCTGCCTTGGGCAGGGACACCTTCCACTAGATCAGGTTGCTCAAAGCCTCATCCAACCTGGCCTTGAACACTTCCTGGGATACCTAAATGTAAAATGAGTAAATGACAGTCCAGGCTGTCTAGGCCATGGACCAGAAGAATGTAAAACTGTAGGTGCCACAGGAAGGAGTGTGAGGTAACCGCGAAATGGGGGAGCCTCCATGAGCAAGACTTTGAGGTTAGACAGTGGACCAGTTCATTGGTTTACCATGTTTAGCCTCAGAATTTATTCATAAATTCACTGGTGTTTGCACCATTTTCAGCCTTGTTTTCAAGTTGTAGGGTTCATTGTGACGTTGGTATTGTTCATTATGCTGTCAAAAAAGCCATGCAGCAAAATGACTTCCAGTAGTTCGGCTTGTTTGGATTGTATGTGGCTGCAGAAGCTTTCACATTTCTATTAAAATGTTTAATTTTTAAAATCTTATGTATTCAGTGCTGCTGAGAGCAGTTACAGTTTACATCATAGCATCACCTCAGAAACACAATGCGATGATTCAGCTTCTGGGATGAGTCCACTTTGTTTCTAGCCTCTTTTTCAGATGAAAACATTTTTTACATTTGAGGACAATGTGCATGAAAGGTTTTACGATACCAAATGTTGAGATAAGCAGGGAAGAACTTCCTCGTGTGAACCATGGGAGTTCCTCACATTGGTCACACTAATAAATAATAGACTGTACCTACTGAGCTCTCCTTTGAAACGGATCTCCCTGTGCTCAAGGAAAAGCTAGTATGGGATTCTTCCTTTTAAATTGTTCATTTGGTTTTGCATCTTGCTTTGCAGACAGCTGCTATTAGTTACTAGTGTCTGTAGGAATAGAAAAGGTGGGAAAATACTGCTTTTAAAGTGTTCTGTTTCCTTTCACTAGCTGTTCAGCAAATTCCCAGTTGAAGGAAGCCTTATTCCACCCCCTCCCCACTCTCCACCTTTCCTCTGTAAGGTTTTTGTGAATTGTGCTTCTAATTCTCTAAATACATGCCAACTCACTATTTATCTTGGTCCACCATTTCCTTTCCATTGTATAGTTCCCTTTTGCAGGACCTTTTACAAACAGACCTCAATAATTGCCACTGCACTAACATACCGTAGCCTACTGAAAGCCCAGTGAGAATCAACACCTTTTTATTTAAAAGTTTGTTACGAGTTATGTTCTCCCCATATATTTTGCTCATGAGGACCAGAACCACTCACAGTATATCTGAACTGACTCTCAAACTTTGAGTTGTGCCAAACAGCAGAACAGCCCTGGTTTACCTGGTCTCCCACAACAACAGACTTGATGGCAGCCAAAGAGATCGAGAGGCAGCCGAGCATGACAGCCGACATCAAAGCGAGAGTACCACACCTTGATCCAGGCTTCACTCTACCTGCCAGGGCAAACTTATTAACGTGACCACCCTGAGAATTCAAAGGAGCAAACACACACAGGCACACAAAACCCAACCACTCAAATTTGAAAATGAAAATAGAAGTCTAGACAGCTTTTCTTCAGAATTCATTGCTGCTGACCTAATTATTTGGATCCTGTGCTTTATCTTGCTCTTTTCAAAGAACAAGAAGAATAGTTAATTTTGCTTAATAGGATAATTGAATGTCATAATTGTGGTGTTTTTTTTTTTTTTTTCTTCAACAATAATGTTTCCGTTAAGCTGCCATCTCTTTCTGTAGAGTTGCTAATGACCAAGCAGCTCACAGAATGAGTGAGTTAATTCTTTGTTTCCTTGCTGGACCATTTGGACTAGCTTAAGCTGATGAAGATTTTGTGTACGTGTATGTGCTGCAATGATTGTTTTTGTCTAAGGTGTTCTGAGCTCTAGGTCAGATCTTCTTTTCATTCATGATTTGCCACATGTAAGAACTACAGAGAAGTAGAGGATAATTAAGATGTGGATTTGTCTCAACAACCTGGGTTTTTTTTTTGAGATGGGATGGTTACATTTGTCTGTGTTTAACCAACATTTCATATAGGAGGAGTTCAAATTCCATATTGAAATTTTCAGTGTGCAAGCCTGTTTTATTTTTGCAAAACTGGGGATTAACTGGGTGCAGGCCTTAGTCATCCAAATTGTACAGAATTTTGGGATGGATAACACAATTTAAATTAATCTGGTGAGCCCTCTCTCCTAGCTGAAAGGACGGATGACATTTTGATGACTTCACTGGTAAAGTGGCTGTGAAAAGATCTGACTAATACAAAGTGGAAGTTTTGTAATAACTTTAACGAGCTCCACAATTTCTCACATTTGTAGTGTCTTCCATCTTGTAAATCCCTAAGCACTTCACAACAATATAAAGCACCAGTGAAAAGCAGCTACCTCTAGGGCAGAAAGTGGTGACCAGCTGGCTCCCAGCAAAGCACATAGCAGCGAAATGAGAAGGAAAAGTCATTTTGGCCAAGTAAACTGGATTATAAATTAAAAGTAAGTATTGTATTGCCTAAAGGAAATGCTTTGTCAAACACTGTGCCCCTCTTTCATTCCTCTTTAAAGAAAGCACTGTGAATGAAGAGCATGTTCTGGTTATTAAATGATTTGTCTATCTCAGCCTTTCCCCAGCTGTGGTCTGGAGTACATTTATTAGTGGTTTGTGGAGACTTTCTGGTCAGAGTGGTGAGACAACTTCAGTTTTCAAATGGTGTTTGTAGCTTCATGTAGCCTCACCCAGGATTTTTTTACTGCCTCAACTCCCACTGAGTATTCCAGTGCCATATGTTGTAGTAGGGAATATGAGTGCTTAAGAATTCTGGGGATACGGAGCACTTAGGAAGCTCACTTTTTTGGTCAAAGCCAAATCTGAGACACTTCTGCAACTTGCATACCAAATTCTGTGCAGCAGAGTATGCATGTTGAACTCATGGCCAACGTTCAAAAAGAGAAAAAAATGAAACTACAGAACATTCTGGTCTGGTCAGAACAAATGTTCTGTTAAAAAGGGATTGATCCCAAACTGACTCCTAAATCTTTATTCAGTTTTATTGGGACCTGGTCTGACCCAAAACAGGGGAAACAAAAAAGGGGGGAAAAGGAGAACAAGAAAAGCTATAATTTATTAACTTTACCAAAATAACATACGTCCGTTTTAAGCTCCTTTCTTCAATGTTTCCTTAACAATATTTTTCCACAAGGGATTATAAATAGACTATAATAGGGATTGTGAAATTGAGAGAAGATATTGTTCATGAGAAATTTCTTATTCAAAGCTGTTGAAGAGCGTAAATGTGTTTAGAACCATGAAGCTGTCTAACAAATATCTTCTGGTCTAAAATTTGGCCCAAGCTAGGTCAGGACTGAATGTTCATATGTAGGTGTACTTTGGAAGCCAATAGCTAAGATGAGACAGGACAAACTCCTGCAAAGAAAGATCCCAAAGTGTAGCAAGGAGAGGTTATCCCAGAGCAGAGGGTTAAATCTGAGTTCTTTCCAGTGTCTGTGTATCCTGCTCCATTTCTTGTCTTCAGGAAGAACCAAAGCTGAATGGAATTACTCTGAAATGCAATTATATTCCAGTTTTGCTAATTTGGGTTCAAAATTTCAAGAGGACAGCTCACAGATTTTTGCATAATAAGCTCCAAACACCTTACACTCCATCAGATTCTAGTATGAACCTAGTAATGTCAGCCCATCTCTATGGGATAGAAATTAGGAAGCCTGTGTGTGCATGTAAGTCAAATGAGTTTGAAATTTTGGTTTGTGCCCTGCAACAATAGTAACAACATCATTCCATTTCCCTGTCCATGAGATAAATGCTATCAGTGAGGAAGTACGATACTGATCTGGAATTTTCTGGCCCAGTTTGGTCACATGTCTACGTTTATTTGCTTGCTGTTTTACATCTATTGCATGCTAATTTTACACTATGATTTCCAGGGTGATTAGCATGCCTTTTTAGCTGTGTATTCTCTCCAACTTTCATTGCACACTTTGAACATAGATAATATGTAAATATTTCCATTCTGTGGTGGTTTAAACTGTGTGCTCTTTGGATTTAGCTACTCTATGAAGTAAATAGTGAGCTGGTTGAACTCTTTATAACAAATAATTCATCCAGCAGATTCAGCTCTTCTGTAAATGTAATGCATACAAGCTGATTGCGATTTTCCCAAATTAGTTCATTATTTGTAATTGTCTGCTGAATTATTTTTGTGAGCAAACTGTACCCTATGAATTATCTGTAATTTGAACACTACGATTATTTGCTTTAAGTTATTCCTTGTGTGTGACTGTTCACCTGGTTTTATTTCTGGTCCCTGATTGGATAGGCTGACTTTGAGAAAGACGTGCTTTAGGTGGATTCTTCACTCAAGAGCTCAGTGTGAAGAAGATTAGACGTCTGTAGGATAAAGACGGGAAAGAACAGTTCTGAGGAGGAAAGAGGAAGGGAAGGGAGGGAGGAAAAAGAGACAGAGATGGAAGGAAGGGAGGAAGGAAGGGAGGAAGGAAGGAAGGAAGGAAGGAAGGAAGGAAAGAAGGAAAGGAGAGAGGGAAAGTGGAAAAATGTGTCCACTCTTATTCTTAAAAGAACTTTGTGTCGAGATAGATACTTATGTCTGAAAACAAAAAGCTTCAATTAATGGGTTACTGTGCTTAGTAGTACTTCATAATATTGACATTAATGTATATTAGAATTACAATAGTTTTGTGAGGCCTCACCTGGTATTATACTCAATCAATAATACTGGCTTTGCCAAGAACAAGAGAATAATGGACAGCCATTGTGCTCGCGTCTCTGGGTCTCCTTGTATCACACAGAGCACTAGACCATTAGAAACTGACTCTTAATGAAGCTAAATAATACCTGAAAATCCTACTTGGTTTTAAAAAGTAGAGAGAGGTTACCCTGAAGTGCAAAGAAAGCAGAAATTATTTAACTGAGGTGATACAGTGGATCATTGACCATACTGCAGACGGATCCCAAGATCCTATGTTCCTAAAGTGGTGCCATGTCCATAAGCAGCCACCGTCCCTGTTCAATGCATGCCCTTAGGGCCATATGAGAGGCTGGGGACCAGGTCTAGCTCGTTTAATTCCTGGTGCCTCTGGACAGGAATTGCTGTTGCATTCTTCAAACCCTCCACCTAATGACAATCTGCGCACTTTAATATATCTGCCAAGCACATGGGTTGAATCTGCTGGTCTTTCATCCACCTTCCTCATTCACCCACCGCTCCTCACAGTCACCAATCAGGTGGTCACGTGTAGGGCTCTGCACCAAGTGCATTTGCCAACATACCTGCAGGAGGAAATTTAACTTCTGATCTAGGTTTTACATCTGGCTGGGATTTATGTGAGCACCTGTGGTAGAGACTGCATCAAGGGCACATTAATGAATCTTCTGCCTAACCTGGCCAAACTATTTTTTTTTCTGGTTTCACGAGCTCTATTTTGAGAGCTCTAGTGCCTTTTTTTAAGCCTCAGTGTCTCAGGCAGCACAAGGTAAAGATGATTTCTGGCACCACAAGTTCTTTCCCTTTTCTTGAACCAAGACATATCCTAAATGAATGAAAACTCAGATAGTAATTAAATATGTATGTGCGCATGCACACACACACATATATACCTCACTGCAATAATATCTTAACTGTAGCCACTCTGGGGCCAGATTCACGTACGGTGGGCACATATTTGCACCAGATTCAGACCTAAAAGCATATCTAATTCTGTGAAGCCACAGGCATATTCATTTCCTGGTTTTAACACGCTCATATGGCATGTAAAGTTTTGAAAGGTTAGGCTGAAAAGATCATAAGCCATGTTGTTAGCATGTGTGAGATTTTGTAGCTGTTTGCAAAGTGCTGAGATCCTCAGATGTCAGGTGCTATATAAGTGCCATGTATTATTATTTGTAATATTATCATTCAATTATATATTAATCACTTGCATGAATGAAATTATATTTTACTGCATGGTTCTGACTTCCTTTCCTATGCTTTTAGTTAATCTCTGCAGGACATGGTTATATTTGTATGAACCGGTTCCATAATAATGAATGTAAACACAGAACTTTTCCCTTAATCTCTTGCTGATACTATTGTTTTAAAGCAGATATCCCTTTGTCATTCAGATGTGGGACTGCTGCTGAAAGTCAGCTGTCAAATACGTTCAGAGCTGTACCCTAACTCACTGTGTGCGAGGGTGCCTGCACCCCCTTGAGATGCTGGGGAAGAAGAGGTTAATCCTTAAGCTGGCTCAAAAAGGGACCACAGTTGTCTCTCCATCCCTCAGGAATTAGGCCAGCTGTGGGGAGTTAATTGCTTCCTCTGCACACCCCTCCATGCACAGCATAAAAGGGGTGTGTTGGGAGGGCCTTGGCTTGGCAGGGAGACTCAGAGAGGAAGGAAGCTGGGTCCAGTGTTAGAGATGAGATCTGAACAAAGCTATGTCCTGCTCTCTGGTGCTTGCCTGATGTGGGCAGTCCTCAGACTGAGCAGAAACAAGTTATCCTTACGTGAGGGCTGCTGCTGAGAAGAGAACTTTCTTGCTTGCTTTTGGCCTTTGGAACAGAGCATTTTTTTCCTGGCTGACTTTCCAGAGGGGTACTCCTCATGGAATGATGAGATTCTGTAGTCCCTCCTCCTGCTGGTGTGTCAATAGATCACACTATGCTCATGGGTGCATTTCAGGGATCCCAAATTACAAGAATTGAGCAGGTAGATAGTGGGAAATACTCAAGGTGTGTATGCAGAGAATTGGGTATGTATACAGAGAATTGGATTCTTCAGCTTGTCTGTTGTTAGGAAAGTTGCAGTAAAGAATATCCAAATCCTGAAAAAAACAGTCTGGTTTCCTTAAAATCAAATATGGTGCAGAGCTATAGTTTTTTTTTTTTTCCTTTTTTTTTTTTTTTCTGCTTTCACATTTTTTCTCATCCCTCAGTGTTGAGGAGTAGCATTTGAGTCCAGAATTTGATGCTTTCTGTTTATACTCTCTATAGTTTAACATTACCCACCTCAGCTGCCCAATATGCTCTGAATTTAAGTTTCAGGAATGCTTCTAGGGAAAAGAATAATGTGTGTCAGGACCTGATTGACATGACCTAACTAGTGCTGATCTGCTTGGTGCAGGGCTGCTGATTCCTGTGCTGCTCTGTATGTGGCTGGTGGGGCTGACTGCATCCTTGCTCAAAGACGGTGCTGCAGTGGAGGGCGTGCCTTGCTAATCTACCTCCTCAAAGAGCAGGGTTTCTTTTACCTCTTGGGCCATGACATGCCTGTTCAGAGGGTAGGATTTGGCCCTTAGTGAGCTGATTATCCGTTCCCTTGACATAACATAAAGCTCTAGGATTTACGGCTATATAAGAAAGTAATAATCTCACCGGGATATGTGGGGAGTTACATACAGTATGTAAATCCCATCTTGAGATAGGAATAAGTTCCTTTGAGAGTACAGCTGTAAGAGACCTGTGTTATGAAACCTGAATCCATGTAAAATGGACTGGTTTAATTACAAACTTGAAACTCACTTTACATCGGTTGAAAGTTTTGCTATGGTTCATTGAGATTTCAAAGCAAACCTGGGCCCAGGTTCAAATAATTCTTCTATTCCTCTGTATCATGCGAGCTTCCTAGCACCATGCAATTTCAACACAAAACCAGATGAAATACAGGGCTTTTCACTGAGTGTTTTGATACTTCTTTTTTAACTTTTTTTTTGGTGATGTTTGCCTGTCTCAAAGTGCAATTCAGCAGCAACAAACCAAGTGAAATCTCTGGGAAAGTCTCTATAAAAGCACTGTGATCCGAAACAGCCAAGTTCTGCACAGCTGCACTGCAGAGTAATGGGCAAGGCTTTAGCTGCTAAGCTTGATGCAGCCACACTTGCTGTCAGAAACGGACTGAAGGAATGCAACTCTTCTGGTTTCCATTTCTGCCTGAAGGGGAGCATAGCTCAGTGAACCCACAATGAGACTTGGGGGAAAGGAAAACTAAATTACATTTCAAGAAAGAAATGGAGCCTTTTGCTTTTTTTTTTTTTTTTTTTTTTTTTATGATTGAGTGATGCTGATCTCTTCCACATAACATAGATAAGGTTACAACAAGCCTTTCATTATAAGCCTAATATTGAAAGCGACCCCCACCAAACTTTGCCAAGCAAAAATCAAGCTGTCTGAAATTTCATAGGCAGCAGTTCAGACCAGAATCTCTCCTTCTGGCATATTTGCTAAGGTGTGTAAAGAGGAAAGGAGGAAGAAAACAGAGAAAGTAAGCAGAGGGAAATAAGTTCCTGTAAAATAAATTTACACTGCTACATATGTTATATTGTGCTGTTACGCTATCTGATGTTCTTAAATATAGTCTTCCAACTTAATTTTCTTTACCAGAAAGCAAATGTTGAGCCTAATGAGATGTGGTACATATTATTACGTTTGTTAAACAGGTCAGACAGAGGAAACAATGTGAACTGCAGAAGTTGCTCTCTGCCCTGGTCTTTGATTAAGGTCAGTTCATAACACAGGTGACTCTTGTCAAAGCCTGGAATCAGTGCTATGCTTTGATTCTGAAGAACAAGGGTGGTATTGCATGCTGTTTGAAAAACTCTTTTGCAGTGCTGTTTTACTTGTGCAAATTAAAGGAAGCTTTAGATTCAAGTTAGACTCAGCTTCCCTTTTCTACTGGAAGCGTATCTGCAAGACTCCTAGGTATTTGTTACCAAGAGCAGAGAAACTACACTGAAGAAGATTTAGTAATAGGAACAAGAAGATATATCATCTCATTGCAATACCAGTATCGCTCTTTAGTGAGAATGAAAAACTTCAGTTTTCGGTGTGTCCTGAATGTGAAAATGGTAAAGGTATCAATGAGAAGTCACCGGTGTCACCTGGTATCTTCACTCTTACTAGCACTGACCCAGGAAATGAAGGATGACAGTGGATTGTGAAATTGCACAGGACAAACTCGAATTTTTTTCCACCCCCTTAGAAGAAATTCTAGGAGATTTATAACCTCAGAAATAGAGGAAAAAATTAAAACCATGCCAAGCCATTTTAAATTGGACTTCATGATAAACTGAGATTTGATATTCCTGGATAATTTCTAATGAGAACACTTTCCCTTTAATTATCTTGTGGTCACCATTTCAAAGGTGATTAAAGCTATTCTTCACTAGATGTGGTTATAGATTTAATGCAAACCTGGTCTTTCTTGTGGTTTTATCACAGCAATTAAATCTGGCTTGTGCACAGACTTTGTGTGGCATGAGGGATTTCACCAAGCAAAATGATTTTATCCTTCAGGCAATGTTAAATTTAGGAAAAATATAATTAATTATATCAGACAGGTATCTATTATACATCATGCACACATTCTTAGAGACCAGGGGCCCACTTCTACTCAAAACAGAAACAGTCATTCCTTCCAGCTCTGGTCTTAAGCACAGTAGCAACTGTTGCCCGTTCAGACATGTCTTAATATGATCATTTTATTATCTGTAACAAGCAATCATCCATTCTCTGAGAAGAAACAATAGAAAATCCCAAGTTTTGAATGCAAGTTCTCCCTTCCTATCCCATTTTCACTGAGTGTTTCATGGTTCTTTGCTTTCTTTGTGATTGTATGCAGCAGTTATATCTTGGAAATAATGCAGTGTTAGTCTATTATAGTTACAGGCTATGTAACATATTTATATTTAGCTTTTATCTGCTGATTGTAAGATTACCTGATTGCATTTTATTTTTTTTCCCCTTGGACTACTTGATGGGTTTGTTGCTAACTTATCTAATACTGTGCAATCCCTCAGCCCACAAAAATCTTCCGATTTAATTAGGGGTTTAGTCTGCCTTCTAAAGACAAAAGGCTGCATTTTCAAAATGCAAGTAGGCACTTAAGACGCCCATGTCAGTGATACTGCATGCTGCTAAAATGTCTTTCATCGGTGGATCTCAAAGCATTTTAAAAAACATTTGCAAAGCGTCAGGGAGAGAGAAATGTATATCCAGTTTACAGATGCATGAACTGATAGAGTGTGTAAGTTACACATGTGCTATGCTAAACATCAAACTACCTTTGGGTGCATTAAAAAAAGTGTTTGAGATACGTGGGTGAGATGGGCATTTTTATTGCTGGTGAGGTTCCTCCCTAACCCTTGGGATAGGTTACCTGTAGG
Organism: Pterocles gutturalis; assembly: GCF_000699245.1. Taxonomy (NCBI): domain Eukaryota; kingdom Metazoa; phylum Chordata; class Aves; order Pterocliformes; family Pteroclidae; genus Pterocles; species Pterocles gutturalis. The sequence continues at coordinate 137,255 of NW_010128627.1, read as the reverse complement.
GGAATAGATCTGGATTTAAAATGCTGCATCTATATGCAAGCATAACATGAAAATGAGGAGATAGAGCTAACTTTTCTTGTTTTGCTTTCCTCTAGTGTTTCATAGAAGTTTATTCATCTATCTGATTAAAATAAAATAAAAGATTTAAAGATAGTCCTAAGGAAAAAACTGCAGTAGAGAACAAGTTTTACAGTTGAGTTATTGAAGTAGAATGCTGTTTGGGAAAATAAGCTGTGAAATCTTACTGAGCTGTTACCAGATTTCATCTGTATCTTCTTTTATTGTTTCTTTTTCAATTCAAAAGCCTTAGTTCTTGAAAGAGTCTTGGAAGTATTACAGCATGCAGAGCAGTGACATTGTAAAATATAGGGTACTAATCACAGAGTAGCTGTGCAACATACAGCTTTTTCTATCTGTCATATTTAATAACTAGACTATCATATCATTTGATTCTCATGTGCCAGAATCAGAGTTCTACCTCTCAACAGTTTGGAACCATGACAAAAATAATATCACTCAGCCAATCTCATGACTCAGGTGACCTTGGCCTTTGATCCAGTCAGATCTTATCAGATCTTCAGAGGGTCAAGGTACACCTGTTTTCAGTATTTTAGCATTTTAGCCTAAAGCATTAAAGGGCTACAGGGGACACAGGATAGTCAGAGGAACAGGCACTGCTCTGCTCTGCTATGTGTACATATGTGTATATACATAGGCATGTGCCTCTGCCTGGGGAGTGGGGTATGTATAATAATGCAGCCTGTTATTTTAAAATGAGTTTAATTCAAAGCAAAATGTGTGGGGTTTTTTTTTTTTTTTATCACAGATAGCATACACATTTGAAAGTGCTGTTAATGAAAAATATTTCATTAAAATTGTTCTTGCAGCATGCATAGAGAAAGACAGGCAACTTGGCAGAATAGGTATCATCTATACAAAGTGCCTTAGCGCTTAACAGCACACAAACATGCTTTGCTGCATGGGAAACAGCATGATCAGGTGCACATCTTCTGTATTAAAGGATTATGAGAAATGGGGAGAAAATAGTACTTAATTCTGAATGTAAAAATATTCCAGTTTTTAAAGAGGCATCTCTTGAAGCAACCATATTATGAGATATAATACTACAAAATCTTCTTGATTTAGCACTATAGAGACTATTAATGCTTATGACTTCTTAATTTCTCTTTCTGAAACATGCAAGAAAGCCGTATGCTGCAATGTAGGAGGTTTGTAACATGTCCATTTAGTCAGGAATAATATGCAGCCAGAGGCACTGAAAATGACTATTTTGTTGATAAAAACATGCCAAGCATTTTATTCCCAGCTGTGAAGTATGGAATAAACTTTTGATAATCAATGCTGACTTCTATTGAAAAGTTGTGCTGTGTACACACCAGGCTAATGTGTATGCGTTGTAAGCTATAGAGATATTATTATCGTACAGATCATTGTTTGCAAACGGGAAGCTTAGAAGGCTGTGAAGATAATTTCTCATGACAATTATTATGTACAGTAGGTGTAGAAATTGTTTGCTTGTGACCCTCAGTAATTGTGAGGGAGGCATGCCTGCACATCTATCAGGGAGAAAATGAGTACTCTTCATTTCCAGAAATAGAATGGTTTTACTGAAATGTATACACGGAAGTGTTCCTGAAGTTCCCCATCCCAGCCATGCTGCAGTATGACCCCAAACAGCAGAGCAGAAGATTTTCATTGCATCTTGCAGAAAATGGTGATTCTCCCACTATAGGTGAGGATTTAGGCACAGTGTTTTTAATCTGTTTAATAGTAAGTGGAAGCTGCGGTATTGTGCATAGTTTCTAATCTACAATACTGCTGTGGGTTCCAAGTAACCATATCTTAATTTCATGGGTGGTTTTCAGTAACAAGGAAAATAGTACAAAATTTTCTTTCAATGGCACTATACCAGCTTCATCAGCGACTTCCACCTGTGGGCCTTTTTTAAAATCCCATCATATAGCAGCACTAATTTTTCTAAACTCATGTGATGTTTCTGCTTGCGAAAGGGCTGCTTGTGTGAGCCAGGGTTATGGAATTAAACCTTTAATATTGCTCTAACATAACAGAAAGCAGTTCACTGTAAAGAAGAGGTAAAAGCTAATGATTACTTGTGCTTTTGTCCTAGTTGGCTACAGCTTTCCTCCCAGTCCTGTCTGTTGCTTGCTTTTTCTTTGTTTTACCCACTTGTGTGATGGAGGGAGATGATCAAGCTCATCCTGCATATATGTACTGAGGGGGATCCTGAACTTGACGCAACACTGCCTATATCACAGATCTGTTGAGGAGGTAAATATGTTCATATTTGTAAAGTGCTCTAATGTATGAATTACCAGTTATGTTAACAATGATATTTTTTATAAGTCAAAGCAGAATGGCCTGTATTCCCTAAGAGGTCTGGATAATTTTCTACCCAGCTTCCTTTCCACACAGGTGAAATACAGTGTCTTAAAAAGACTTGGATAGTTGGGTTATTTGGGTTCACAGATAAGATGAAACATAGCAGCCCAATGTATTGTGTCAGTCACTTTCTTCATAGCCTGCATAATGTTCTTTTTACATCCATCATAAGCAATTAAAAGGGGATGCATTGGTATAAAATGAGTCTGCAACATTTTCTTTGCCTTCTTTTCTCTGCTCCAAATGATAGAACAAGTCAGGTGAACTGAAGACCTCTTTAAACTGTAGAGCTCTTTCTGGTTTTCCCTATCTATTTTAATTAAAGAACATAAAGTAGCAATCAAACTTTTTTTTCTGCCAAAAACTGATTCCTGACTAAATATCTTGGATTCCTTCCATTTCCTGTCCATTCCTGAACACCAACTTTGCCCTCCCTACCACTTTAATTTGGGCTCAGGCACTGTCTCCCTGTTCTTTGCAGCTCTAGGTACTTCCACCTCTTCCTAAAACCAACAACATTATTTCTTAAGGGCTAGGGCAGATAAGACACCAGATTCTTGTGGTCATTTCTCTCATCCTCCCTCTCTCTTTCCTTTCCCACTGGTCTTGGATGTGCTGTGACTTTTCTGTGCATGCCATAGAAAGTGCAGTTAACTTTAGAAACTCTCTGTTCTACAATGCGCTATATGTGCCCACGAACCCAAATAGCAGATTCCTGCCTCAAAATTCATACCTACACAATTCCTTACAGCCAATTGCCAGGTGCCCAGGAACATAGCTGTTGTGGTTTTAAGGTCACAGCCTCCTTTGAGCACAGCTCCACTGTTAAATCTCCATGAGCTATCAAATTCCATGGCCTGCACACTGTGCTCATCACCATGGGCTGCAGGGGAATTTTCTTTCTCTTCACTGACTGTCGTCTCTGCGCAGTTTTCTCTCTCACATCCGGCCCCCCTCTCTGCCGCAGGTTCTTTTGCTGGCTCCTGAGAAACTCCCGGCTCTCGGGCAGGGGCTGGGCTGGGTTGGCTGGGTCATGGCAGAGGCTGGGCAGGCAGCAGGCAGCTGGATGGACTGGCTGGGCCAGGCCCTGCCCGGGGCCACCCACCTCCCCGAATCCCCTGCTCCCATGCTCTGTGCCCCCTCTTCAATCCGTCATTCTCAGAGGCACTGACTGGCTCACCCTTGGCCAGGGGTGGGTCCGGTCTGGAGCTGCGGAAACTTCCATCAGTTTCTCTCTTACAGGAACCATTACTGTAGCCCCTCCCCTGCTACCAAAAACCCCACCAGACAAAACCACAACAATAGTTTAAGGTGAGATTAATTTGGTGAGGTTGAAAAGCTGCATTCCTTCCTTTTACATTGTCCAAAGAGCATTCAATGGCTTCACTGAACTTTTTGTATTAATTAGTAATTTATATATTGTATCCATCAGGAAACAGATGCAATGACACAAGTAGGAACAAGTTCTCTGTGTAGGTGACATAGTAGGAATTATGGTCTGGTTCTTGGACTTTCTGCATATGTACCAGTTGCAAAGTCAATAGTAAGACTTGTAAACAAACATGTTCTTAGCTTTGACCTTGAAAGTGTCATTTGCCTTAACGGGACTCTCATATGATTTAAATTAAATTTGCAGGCAAGACTGGGGACTTACACTTCAGTAAATTTCCCTGTTAAGGGAAAAGTTTAGTAAAATGTAGTTCTGCTAGTAATAGGGAATGGATGTTTGGATTTCATTGTTGTAAGCAATATAGAGAATCTAGTATCATAAACTCAAAGACGAGACTGTCTAGAAGTTGGAGCACTGGAATAGAAAGTAGAAAATTTGGGTTGTTCTGGTCTGAGATCATTGCTGTCTTCCTGTGTTACTTTCAGCGATGAATTTGCTGACTTGATTAGAGTTTCTCCATGGTATAGTATCAATATAAATAACCTCATAAATACGTAGACTAGCTACTCTTCAATCCCAATACAACCTTTTTAGTAAGCTAAACCATTCAGGACCCTGAGAATGGTTTCCCCCAAAGCTCTCTTCACTTCAGGTCAGAAAGTATAAAATTGACTTCAGTATCCTTGGTACATACGTAGGATTTGGGTGCAACAGCTGGGGAACAGGTCATCTTCAAACATATGCAAGAATGAACTGTCCAGCTTGGAGAAAATCTTGTGACTCTTAGAAGACAAACAGCTGAGTCAAAACAGAAAGGAAAGACACATGTATTTATATCTCTTCTTCTTCTCTCTGGAAATGGCATCCAGATGTTTGCACCTTATTCCTTGGACTACTTGACAGCTGGGTTCATATGTGACTGCCAAAGAGTACTTAGGGGGTCACACTGGTAAGTTGAGTGTTGTCTCCGTCCACTTTTGTGCAGCAGCACGTGACTGCAGATACTATTCCCAGATCTATATATAATTTTGCATTTATCAAAGATGATGCTGATACAGAATCTCATTGAGGCTGAGTTGGGCTGTCCTTATGTATGTGAGACTTCACTGAAGTAAATGGGAACTTTGAGCTGAGATCAATAGTAGGACCAGGCCATAAGGAAAGAGCTGAAAAGCCCTATTGATTGTTTACTACATTAGGAATGCAAAACGCCATAATTTTGAATGATGCCTGATATTCTTAAAAAAAATACAATGATAATGCTGCCTTCAAATTAAGTGTTTTCTCTGGTAGTCTAAGCATTTACCTAAGGCTTCTAAATTTATTTCCTAGCCTGACTAGCCAAGTGACCTTTCTGAAGTTATTTATACTGTCTTTATATTTGTATTAAATTACTCAGCATAAATCAGAATGAGAATCCAAGGCCCCCTTCTGCTTTATCTTTATCAGTATGCAACGAGCCTGATCCAAAGTCTGCTGAAGACAGCAGATGGGGCCCCGTTGACATTAGCTGACTTTGACTCGGAGCATCACATACACCACACCAAACTCTGGTCCCCTTTATAATGCATCCCAGTTCAGCCAAGTGGCAAGTCATATGGGTTTTATGCTTTCATATACGTGAAAAAAAGATTTGGAGGTCTCTACATATCCTTATTTAGGAACAGAAAAGGCTGCTATTGGTAATTAAGAAAAGTAACTAAAATGTTCAGCTAGCAGCATAATTACAGGATCCTGGTGTTTTACAGATGTATATGCTGTGTCATGGTGCTACCTGCTTTACCCACTACAAAAACTTCAGATACCCTTTGAGCCTCATATAATATCTCCTGCAACAGTATCTTTGGTCCTCATAAGATCCTCATCACTTCTTTGGTTTGCTACTCATCTTTTTTTGACCTGTTAGATGACCAGAGGACAGCAATGTATTATAACTAGTGCCAAGCTACAGGAGAATTTCTCTCTGTGGAGAGCTGATATGGTCTTTCTCCTCTCTTCAGGTGCTGATTTTTGAAAAACTTATGAAATCTGATTAACTTTGGGACTCCTTATCTGAACTGGGATGAAACAAGTGTCAGACTGGGAAGAAATTAATCACTGAAGTCTCAAAGTCAGTCAGTGATGTGGGCAAAGAGACCGGTCACTAGACCCAAACTCATGATGAGGAGAAACAGATGGTAAATAAGCAGTATGATTGCATAAGCCTGGTTTCTGCTAAATATTTTAATTCTCTGTGTCAGCTGTGAGCCAGGTAGTTATTGGCCTTTTCATGATGGAATGAATACAAAACAGATTTTTTTTTTTTGTTCTTTGTTAATCCAAATGAAGGTGTGGGAAACAATTTTTAGTCCTGCTATATGCCATTCTGCTTCAGGAAAAATGGCGTGAAGTCAATGTCTTTATGTTTTCTTTACTCTTTAATGAAAAATCCTTAGAAAGTTAGATATAGTGTGCTGTCTTTTGGTGCTCTTTTGGAAGATACCACCCCAGAATGGACAGAAAGATTTCTTTTTTTTTAGTACATGGACAATTTTTGGGAGTGGAGTCTCTAACTTAGTATCGTAGGCTGTTCCCTGTCTGTAGTGCTTATGTCATCAGTTCTCCATATAAAGTCTTCATGTTTTAACTGGGAAAAAAATGCACTAAGGATTTTCATATGATTAATGACAGCCATTGGGATTAATGAAGGCTGACTCCAGCCATGGGGTCACAGATGAATTTTCTGACTGATTCTTATAAGTTCATCAGACTCAGTAAGAAAAACCTATATTCAGCACTTCTCTTTGTGTCTCTCAAAGCTTTAATGCAAAGTGTATTTTTGTCCTGCACTATATGAAGCCTGATGAATACAGTGTACAACGCTCAGTTTGTATAACTACACTTTTGTACCATTTAATATGTTCCTATCTTTTTTTATGAGTATACAACCTAAGGAGAAAATATGTCATCAGCCATGCTAAAACCATTGAAATATCTGTGAAAGAAATTGTCCTCAAGTCTCAACAAATCATCTTTTTACAACATTGCATGTTAAGAATTCATTTAAGAAATGATCCCCAAGAGGCCACATGTGAACATTGTGCCGTCCTAATCTATCTTTTCCTGACTATTAGGTTGATAATGGGGATTCGTTTGCACAGTCATTATGCATTGTTGTCAGTCTTGAGCCAGTTTTATGACCTGTGTCCAAGGTGTACCCTCATTCTCATTAAAGGCTTAAAATGATCCATTAATCTCTTGCTTTGTTTCTCTATTTTTTTTCTGGCTCCTTATAGAACTTTAAAATGTTGGTATTTTTTAGCTGGCAGGGACCCAGCATAGGTAGAACTATGATCCATTCTTGGTTCAACAACCAGAGATTTTTGTCTATTTCTGCTGTGAGCACCAACTTTCAACAAGCAAATCCAACATAGTTTAACATCCAAATGACTGTGATGAATCCCAGCAGTAGCACTGATGTGCCATAGCAGTGAAACCTTTCCTGTGTCATACTGGCAGTGTATATATGTAAGGTGCACCCATGCAGTTTAGTTATTGTTGTTTTCTGCTTGAATATGCAGTCAGTGTCCATGTAAATACTTTGCCTCATTTCTAGAATGTAGAGAAAATATGGTCCCCTTTAAGACTTGCAAGAGAGATGTCTTAAGTTCATAGTATAGTTTGTCCATTGAAGATTTTAAAATAACAGCTTCCTCCTGCCCAGCTTTTAAAGATCTCCTAATCAGAAAATGGAAGTCAATCAATCTTGATTTTAAAAAATACTTTAGATGAACAAGACACTGAAAGAAGGATGCAGTAATCATTTAAAAATCATAATAAAAATGTATTAAGTGTCCTTTTAGTGAACTTGACAATAAACAGATTATTCTATTTAAGACAACACAATCAGTATAAGAATACAGTGAAGGAAAAAAGTCTAGGCAAATAACTTCAGTTAGTAGTTCATATTCCCCTGTCCTGGAAGTGTAGCAGTCTGGTATGCAGACTAATGCAGGTAGACTCCCAGCCCTCGTCTTTTTCTGACTGTTAGCCATAACCTGCTGGTATCAGAAATAGAAACTGTCTGCACACTCTGTTCTCTATTTGGCTGACAAAGTACTAACAGAGCAAATTGTCGGTTATTTCCCTTTTCAACATGGGCTGTCACCCCCTAAGTTTGCTGATATGGTGGCACTGGTCTGCACTGCCTCTATTAGAGTTTTTTTAAATAAATAGGGTGAAAGTGGATGGGTAGGCTTTTTGCAACTCTTGTGTCACCTGTGTACTGATAGTTCTCCACTTACCTATGTTGTCTGATCATCAGTTTGATCACTACCTAATGCCTGCTCATTCTTCCTGCAGAGCTTGCTGTTTTATTAAACTGCTTCACTAGTATTGTAAGTCTCTAAAGCTGGGTTACTTTCTCTTGAAAAAAAAAGAAAAAAGATCAGAGATACACCTACCCTAGCAGAAATTGTACTCTCCTTGGTACACTTCCATCCTTGTGTACATATCAAATTAATAAAGTTACGATACCTGATGAAATGACTGACACACAGCTACTTATGTTTATACATATTGCTATCAGTTTCCATGTTAATAGACAAAATGAGTGTTTATGGCAATCATATTTAATCCTACTCTCAATGGATCAGATGTGAACTGTGGGAGGCTGGCCCACTCTCACTGTTTCTGCTTTCCACCAATGTTTGGAAATACACCAACTTTCCTGAAAAAAACCCTTACAACCCTTACAATATACTGCATGCTTCCAGGCACCAGCTGTCTCCTAAAACACATCACCTGTGAACCAATGCCATGTGACCTTGTTACTCATCTATCAACCTATTCATGCCTCTCTGTTTGTCTCAGGTATTTTTAATGTGTCCATCACCATGGTTCCTCATGCTCCTCAGTACTTACCCCTTAACTGTTTAGCAAGCCTAGCTTTTGACATTCCTCTGTTTTGATTAAATCTTCCTTGCTTTCAGACCTCCACTGAAGGCCGTGGAAACATTTCTGTACATTTTAAAGGATATTGGATCGTTTCGTTGGACCACAAAGTGTCTTTACTTTCAGTTTTAACTATTGTGGATTGTATTTAAGAGGTATAAAGAGTAAAATTGCCTGATGTGATCTCATAAACAGTGGATGACGTCTCACCTTTTTTGAAAGTAAGGGTGGTTCTGCTATGAACTTTACTGTGGACAAAACAGTGCTTATTTATTTCAACTTCACTTGCTTTAGCACTGATGGCCATGATGATCTGCAATCCTCATTCTTCTCTTCATATTTATTAGCTTTGCTGTCCATCTTTGATTCTTTAACAGAAGTTTGATGTTTACTGAGTATTCTAAATGTGTGGGATTATTGATGGCATGGTTTCCGTACACAGATTGGAAGTACTATATTTTTACAGATCTTAGTCTGTTGAGAACCTAGCATGGCTGGGACTTTAGGTGCTATTGGATTAATAAACAACACCCACTCCCATCTTTGTTGTTGATGAAAGACATCTACCTATATTATGAAATGCACCTGTATTACAACACTATTATGATGACAATGGCCCCTATGTTTTTAAAACAAAAAATGATCTAGTTTAAAACTGTAACTTAATCAAATGAAATCCATTAATATCCAGTTTAGTTTACAAATACAGAAGGTCCACTTTTGGCTTAACACCTTTAAGAAATTGGATCTGTTTAGATTTGAGGAGCAGATGGGAAGAGCTGGCATTTATTATACTTACAATTTTTTATTACAAACAATGCTAGATACGTGTACCATGACATTCTCAAGAACACTGATCCGCCATTCACTGTCATAGGCCCATTCTTATGGCTTCTTGAGAGTGAAATGTTGTGAAATTTTGCACTGCACTGGACTATTCTAATTTCTTTGTCAAGTTAATGGTAGCATTACTATCCCCAAAAGTTACAAACTCATAGAACCATCTCACAGTCAACAAGATGTACTAGAAAACTGTTTATTTTATGTTCTTCTAATGTGATTTTAACTCTCAGATTACATTTAGATCACATCTTCAGAGATTTCTCAGCAGCAATGAAGGCTAGAATTGCCATTAAATAAATAAACAAAGCCCATTTAAATAGATTAGTGAGATTTAGATGTTGGAATCTTCTTGAATTTGTCATCTATGACTGAAAAGTAAGCACTGACAACATAAAGGCTTGAATAAAATCAGGACAACTAGTAGTGATGAATTCAGTATTAGTAATGGACTGCAAAAAAAATCACTTTACCTCAGTAGATCCGTAGTCACAATTTGCATTATCATGAATAAGTTCTGGCCCAAATCCCCTTTGTAAAAGGAAATTTTGAAGATGGTTTTGCTAGAGACAAGATTTCTAGTTTTATATTTAGGACCCCACCTGGAGTACTGCATCCAGTTCTGGAGCCCTCAGTGCAGGAAAGACATTGACCTGTTGGAGCGGTTACAGAGGAGAGCCACAAAAATGATCAGATGGCTGGAGCACCTCCCATAAGAGGACAGGCTGAGAGAGTTGGGCTTGTTCAGCCTGGAGAAGAAAAGGGTCTGGGGAGACCTTATAGCATCCTTCCAGTACCTGAAGGGGGCTACAGGAGAGATGAGGAGGCACTCTTCATCAGCATAGTGATAGGATGAGAAGTAACAGTTTTAAGCTGAAAGAGGGTAGATTTAGATTAGATAATAGGAAGATATCTTTTACTGTGAGGGTGATGAGGCACTGGCACAGGTTGCCCAGAGAAGCTGTGGATGCCCCATCTCTGGAGGTGTTCAAGGCCAGGCTGGATGAGGCTTTGAGCAACCTGGGCTAGTGGAGGGTGTTCCTGCCCATGGCAGGGGGGTTGGAACTAACTGATCTTTAAGGTCCTTTCCAACCCAAACCATTCTATGATTCTATGATCTGTTTCCCAGGGCACTTTTGGTTGATGGTTCTGGAGTATATTTACCTAATAAGTTTGTTATGTTGATTACAGAGAAAGCATAAGTCGTGCTGCTTTGTGATGTGCACACTCTTCACAGGCAAGTTCTCCAGTTGCTGGTGCTGCAGCCCTTGCTGTCACCATAATAAGTTTCTTGGACCTGCAACAGCAGCACTGAGCCCTGGATCCTGGGAGGTGCCATCAATGAAGTCCATATGGTTGCAGTGGAATGCCAAAACTGATGGTGCTTCCTGCTAGCGATGCTTGGCCAATGCTGTGGATCCATCTGCCTGATTGATTAGGTGACACATATCAGATACAAAGTAGCCTTGTAGTTTTTGAGCACGACACTCGCACTGGATTTTCTTCTTTTTCTTCCCATCCTGTAAGCTTTCATAATCTACAGTGCTCACGTATCACAGAACATTTTGTTTGCTGGAAATCATTACTCTTTCATCAGCCAGTCCTGTTTTACAGTCTTCCTGATGAATCCTTAGGGATCTAGACAGTACTAATATGCATGGATAGCACTGGGAGTATACTTAGTGGGACTGTCCATAGATATGGTTTGTGTGTTCCTAGTGCAATCTGCCTGCTTACTAATGTTTCTAATGCATTGGTTGGAAAAAAAATATATATCTATTAAACCTTAGTTTACTGTTAAATACATAGTCACATAAACTGACTTTCCAGCTCAATGGGCTAATGCTCGGAAAGCCTCAAAATATTTAGCCAACATATTTAGCCCAAACTCTATTCTAGCCCATCAGTATCTTATTGTCTGCCCAAAGGTTTAGTTTCATCCCATAAAATAAAATGTTTATCCTATTGTGTAAAGCACGCTGACCTTCATGTTTATGACAGAAAAAGTGCAAAGTATGTACACTTCCAACTGACTGGAATATCAAGACTCTTTGCACTGCCAGAGCCTTCATTTTTTCTTAGAAATGTGGTTCCAGTTTTGAATATAAAAGAGTTGCAGAGAGCTAAAATTTACCCAATTTGATTTTTAGTCTTGTGCATAGTCCATGTATAATTGCTATGCATTAAAATGTATTGCACTAGATGTTGGATATTCTCTGATGGTGAATCACATGCTTGTACAGATTGATAAATGCTGTATCTTTCTATGACTGGAAAACTCATAAGATACACAAAATAAGAAAAATGTATAAATATATTTTAAAAAATATTTATGTTATTACTGAATACTTGGTAGCCTGCACCACCACCAATTCAGATGTTAGGGTGAGTAAATTGGGTTACCGTTTTGGCCATCAATATCTAGCAGGTTTCTAAATACTTAGCTACAAAGATATTCGGCTACTCCATATGTTCCCTTAGGTGCTGACTTATAAGTTTAGATATATACTATACTATTACAAAAGCTTCATGCAATGATCATTCATTGATGTGTTTGATTAGAATACTTTCAATGTTCGTCTTTGTCAGCATGCAAGTTAAGAAAAAAACAAGTGACTACTTTCTTGGAAAAAAGGCATTGTTCCCTTGAGCATATTATTTTCTTTTCACTTCCCTTTTAGTTACACACTGCAGGGGAAACAAAACAGAATAGGAAGTTGAATCAATATAGTGGCAAGTGTAAAAAAACCCAAAACAACGGTGATCACTGTCTTTTGTTGCTGGTCTGGAATCTCTCTCCTAAATTTTTGATAGCATATGATGTAGTTGCATTAATTAAGAGTTAAGAAATAAAAGTTTGTTATGTTATAACAGGAATTAATCTGATTTTCTTTTATAAATATATAATAAAAATAGATTTTCCAAATCTTTTGAGTAAGACTTCCTTTGACATTTGCAGAAAGAAATAGGTTTTTTTCCTTATACATTCTATAGCAAAAAATACAGTTGTAGACTAGGCTATTTCCTTAAGAGTAGATTCATGACTGAAAACCCTTAATTTCTGATGTAAAGTGGCTTGGCTGCTTTCATAAACAGAACTGTGAATTCTTTTCCATTTGGACTTATGTTCTTTGATTTTCACTGAATGACTGACCATTTCAGCACGCTCTCCTGGTCGTATATAATTCAGTCCTTGACCATGACAAACCAATCATTCACAACTGACCCTTGAAATTAATTAATGCCAATCACTGCTATCAGTCAAAAGACATTCTGAAGGATTTCAAAAGAAGAGATTGATGTTACATAGTGCTAAAGGTAGATGTAGAAAATGCAATCAGTCAGAGAATTTCAGATTAATCTAAATTACATTTATAGATTGCTAACATCCTTTCTGGTACATGTAGTTGCAAGATGGTAGTCGTCAGTGTGTACTAAACCTGGAACAAGTGCTCAGTGTGAAAATGCTAATTTTCGGATACTTATATCTTGAAAACCATAGGTGGTCTTGGCATGGAAAATAACATGCTACCTCCAAATTTGAATCTCTAAAGCATAGCAGGAGGCAGATCTAACCAGTACTGTGACCATATGTGTTTGGGATTTCATACACAATAATTAATTTCCATTCTGTAAAAATGAATAATTTAATATAACATCCCACATCAAGAGATGCAAACACAAACTGATACTTAAAAAAATATGCCATTGAAAGAACTTTTTTCCTAATCAAAAGCAACTTAAAATGTTATGACTAAAAAAAAAAATAAAAAACCCCTATTAACTGCTTTTATTTCTCAACATAAGAGTCTTATGAAGATTGTCTCTTGGTAATTGAAGGGTGTTTAATTGAATAAAAGACTTAGAAGAAATATGTAATCTGCATATGGATGCTAGCTGTATATGTACCTAACACCCATGTTCTTTTCTAACTGTGCTTCTAGTTATGACCATGTTTCCTCTTTCCTGTTTGATTTGTATGTGAAGATGAACCAGCAACAAAATACTCAATATTTTTACCTAAACTCAATAAACTTGACACAGCTGCAGGCTAAGTCTCTTCATCGAAACAGTGATAACCAACAGGCTTTAATGTCATTCTCTGACACAGGTCAGCTCAATAAAAGTCTTTCTGGAAATTATCATTCTAGTGTCAGATGATCAACAACATCAGTGCTGTCGTGTCATCTGGGGGTCTACTTCCCCAGTGAAATGCGAGGTAAAGCATCTATTGTCACTCTATGTCTTGCTGAGAACATACTCACACCAAACTATCCAACACGTGGTACTTGTATAAAAACATGTTGTGCCAAATCTTCTCTCAAGTGATACTTGAAGTTTCTAAAAAAAACTTGTTAGCTGATGCATTTGTCTCCTGTTTACCACATTCAGCTGCTGCTTCTAGCCCTGTCCAAGAGCAAAACAGACTTTTTTTCCAAATAAAAAAAAAACAAAAAAACAAGTCAAGTTGAGAGAGAAACAAGAACTGAATCTTTAGATTTGAATTGCTCTGCTAGCAGAAGATTGACTACAAATCAAAACCACGTGCCAGCCTGGAAGTTTTTAGCCACTGAAACATGTTGATAAGTGCTGAAGGGGGGTTTCAGAAATCCAGTTATGCTCTTAGGCACATTTCAAAATCCCACTAGATGCCAGTCTGACTACACATCTCAGAAAAAATGTGGTCCTTGTGAATGGCCTCTAATCTCTAATACCTGTTGGATCTTGATCCAAACTGTGGAATTAGGCCTGGGTCCAGGACCTACTGTGCAGCTAAAGCTACCCATAGCTGCTAATGACAGAGTAATCTTTATTGCAGAATGGTGGAGGCTTCTGGGATATATGTGTACCTTTTGGGGTGTCTTGCATAGGGTATATCACAGAACTGATGGCTGCCAGTCACAAAGAGGATATTCCTCTGCTGTTTTCTGCTTTGGGTATCAGGGTTGCATTATATTACTAAAAAGCACCATCAACAACCAAAGAACAGTATTAATTAATTTATGAATAGAAAAAGTGTTTGTTGTTTGATTGGATGTTTGTGAGTAAGAGGATAGCTGATTTTTATCTGTAAGAGCAGCATAGCTAGAAAGGCAATCAGGGACCAGACTTCCAAAGTCCAAAGCCAGAGACAGGGACTAGCTGTGCTGTACCATTCCTGATATCTTGATAGATCACACTCTTTTGCAGTGGGTGTGAAGACTGTCAAGTGGAAGGATGTTGTTAATGATGACATTACTCCCATTACACAGCTTTTGCTTTTCTTAAGCAATGCTTAAAAACTTGTCTCCCATGCTCTGCTACTTGTGGTATCATCACTGACATCTGTTCTTTTTAGGTTGCAACACAATCTTGCCAGATCTGCAGTCCACCAGAAACAGTAGTTAGAATTTATTTACATACGTGTGTGTGTGTGTGTGTGTGTATTCCCTAAAAATCCTGGTTCAGCAACAAATTAGTAGTGTTGTAATTTTTGGCAAAATTTTCAGTGAGGTGGTTTCTTAGGTTAAAAGTTGGTTATTTTGAAAAATAAAGTAACTGGAAACACTACCATGCCAAATTTAATTTCTGGATTGAAGAACCCATTAGAGATGATTATGTGAGAATGATAAAGATTTCCCCCCAAGTGTTTCTGTTCATCTGTCAGAGTATATCTACATACCAGTAGACAATGTTTTCCTGCTACTTTTAAGCTAATTTAAATACGAGACATTCTAGTTTACTAGGCAGATGCCTAACCACAACTGTATATTCCTCAGTGGCAGGATATGGTTTTTTTCCACACTGAGCTCCCTAATGTCCTGGCTTCACTACCAGGGGGACCAGAAAAGGGTTGCATGTCCTTTCATTGCAGTAAAGTTGTTACTGTGACTGACTTCGGTGAAGATGTACTCTTAGCTCACCGACAGCTAGTGCTACCTGCGTGAGTAGAAATGGCTCTGAGACAGCAAAGTGGGAAGGATAACTAATGGGTTTAACTAATGCCTTTCAGTACAGCATATATCAACAGAAGATCTGTTGTCCTTCTGCAAGTACCGCTTTTTGCTACTCTGACTGTTGTTAATGAAGCTGCAGCTCGCTTCTGTCTACCCCTGGTTTCCGGTGTCTGGATTGGTTTGAGGTTGAGAGTGGTTTCCTGTTTCTGTGCAGCTCTAATTGAAACGACATGTCAGCAAATATGTGTCCAGTGTGGCTAAGGAAAGAACCAAGGTCCAGTTTTCTGCAGCAAAGAGGATGAATTTAGAAATCTCCATAGAAATAGATGAAAAATCACTAAGCCAATGTTTGATGTGAACAGCAAAGTTTTTCTCCTTCTGGGAAGGCTGGGTAAGTGCATGAAAGTGAGCATGGGCCTTCTGCAAGAGGGACAAGATAAGGAAAAGAACAAGAGGAAATATTAGTGATGGGAAAATCTGTTCAGTAATTGTCCTCTTGGTTTCTTCTAGTTTGACTCTGCATGTATGAATACATGTAATTGATGAGGATATATATGAAGTCTTCAAGAATGAATACAACAAAAATAGCTTAAAGTTCATACCCTTAGCAGAGAAGTTATTATGAAAAGGAAGGCAATTCCAAGTATTGCTCTGTGTTATGAAGTGGTTTTTTTTGGATAGTTAAGGAAACCATGGCCATTGTATGAAGAATGCATCCATTCATATGATTTGATTGAATTTCCAGTGCTATTACTTTGCAGCTACCCGTCTCTTGGATGCAAGATCTTCTTTTTGAAATATTTTAACAATCCAAACAGACAGTAGGAATCCATTGTTTCATGCAAGACGAATACATAAAAACAAATGATGGACTTGGTCCAAAAGGGCTGACGGTCTAAGGTG
Source organism: Pterocles gutturalis (assembly GCF_000699245.1). Taxonomy (NCBI): domain Eukaryota; kingdom Metazoa; phylum Chordata; class Aves; order Pterocliformes; family Pteroclidae; genus Pterocles; species Pterocles gutturalis. The sequence goes on along the minus strand of NW_010128627.1, from coordinate 120,833 downwards.
CAAATCTTGCATCCAGTTAGTTGGAGACATAAGACTGCTCATGCCTTCTCTTACACAGAGTACACCCTTCCAAGGAACTTTGTATCAGCATGCAAAACTAGAGCTCTCTTTAAGTCTGGGCAGATCATGTATCTAAATACAAAAGCTAAACAGTGGCAATGGTACTGAAGACTCACTGTTCCATTTTTACTGATGGGGAAGTAGAACACACAGTCTCACTACTGCATCTCTTCAGTTCAAATTCCAGATGCCCAGACTGCCTAGTGTAGTCGAGGGTACTATGAAGTACCTATTTTCCTGGAGACAGAAGTGTGGGAGAACATGCTGATGCACTGGAGAGGGACTGAGATGTGTCTGGGACTGCCATAATATGGTCTGTCAGCCCTGAGGTATGTGTCATTCCTGTTCACCTGAATTGTGAAGTTCACCTTTTGCCCTTACCTAGAGTTCTTCTGAGTTTTCCGTTTTCCCAGACACCTTTTCTGATTCCCCTGAATCACAGCTTGCCACAGCATGATGGCACAGTGATTTCAGCATGGAGGACAAAGGAAAGAAATTTTTGGGTTTATAGATATCTGTCTGATGGGTAGTCTAAGTGTAAAGAGATGGGAGAAAACATCTCAGAGTTCTTTTAAGAATCATGTGGCAGGTTGTGGCCTGTTTTCATCTTCTTCAAGGTCCAAATCAGTTTTTACAGTAGTTTTCTCTCTCCACCATCTGTAGAGTTACTGCAGTACATATATAGGTGAGATGAATTTGGATCTCAGTGCTGAAAGTACAGAAAAACCAAAGGAAAGACCATCACCTTTGTCCCAGTCTTAGGCACTTGAGCAATTGTTCTTTGTTCCCTGTTTCTTCTCCTGAATGGTGAAAGTTAAGGTGGGTTCAAGAGAGACTGGACAAGTTTATGGAAGAGAAATCCTTTGAAGATTGCTAAATATGTAGAAACCACATCCAGCTCTGGAAGTCTCCATACTGAAAACAGTTGCTGTCTGTGAAAGTATTAGCTGGAAGTATCATGTATGCTTTTTTTTGCCCTACTCTTCATCTTCCTTAGCCATCTGGTAATGACCAGACCTTTTAATTTTTTTCTTTCCAAGTTGAAGTTGTGGAGTGATTCAGGCACCCTCTCCTTTTTGTTACATTTCTTCTCTTGCCATAAAACAGATGGGTTTTTTTGTTATTCTAGAGTCTCTTTTTTCACCAGAAGACATCATCACAGGCTGCACAGGAACTTATTCTTCATAAATGCTGTCTTGAAGGTGGTAGAGATTGTTTCAGTCTTCCTCTGATTCTGCAACAGATTTGAGATTTAACAGTGCTGGAGGAGGCCCAACCCCTACTACAGGTCTTGACCTTGGGCTTTTGTGGGGAAGACCCTTGTTCCTAGTCCAGTGCCATCAAGCTTTTTTATTTTTTTTTTTTTTTAATTCTTCTCCTCTGGTGGGATCTATAACTTCTGTGTCTGGGATGGTTTTTTTTAAAAGGTTCTATTGTGTGTCATTCTCTCTCCTTTTGGATTAATTCAGAGCTGGAGATGGAGGAGGAGGCCATTGATGATTTGAAGAAGACTTATGCCCACTGAAATGGTGGCATCTTCTATGGAATGTACTGCCTGATAGGCCTTTGGTCCTTCCTAGCATGGTAATTCCATTCATGCTTTGTTATCCCTACCTCAACCTGTTTATTATTTCAACAGGGGTTTCTATCGTGCCTGACATTTTTTCTGTCTGGGGCATACATGGCAGTGTAAGCATTATGGCCTATCAGAAACACTAGCATTATGTATTTAAACATAAAAGGGGGCAAAATATTTAGTGGTTCTGTTCAGGCCCGTATTATTCTATGCTAAGACTGAAAGACCTGAATGCTACCTTATTAAATCTAAATGGACTTCCAGTTGTGAAACACAGTAACTGAAAATGCTGCTGCTAGAAAAATAGTGTTCCAAACCTTTCCATGCCACTGTGGCAAATGTTATTTTCTTCTGTTTGATCAATATATTAAAAGGGCCTTATCACTTTGTTCCTCACTGTGAATTTCTGTTAAGTGCAACAAGATGTTCGATCAGTGTTGTGTTGTATTCCCGTAGAACTTCTGACAGTCACAGCTTCTTCAAACCTTCCCCAACCAATTCAGGCTTCGAGTCAGGGCACAGATGCAGAAGTGATTAAACTGGTAAATATCTCAGTAGCTTAGACAGCATATTCACATTATTGCTGGTGTGTAGTAAAATGGTATACTGACTAAAGATATTTTGCTTTGGTGAATAAGGAGTTAACTGCATGGGGGGTGGATCTTGCTTCTCCTTAAGCAGATGTGGGGGAATGACAAAAAAAGTATCTGTGAGACAGAGGGAGACAGTGTTTAGGAAATTAACCCTGGTTTTAGGAAACCATCTAGCCAACCTGGATCTGATTACCACATTGAACCCTGGACACTGAGAGTTAAATTTTTTCTCCTTTTTGCCCCCTGATAATATTTTGCTTTGATTTCTGGTCATAAAGATTGTCCCAGGAGTTATACTGGAGCTTGACTGAATCTGTTTTTTCTGCATCATTTAACTTGCTTACACTACACAAGCCAATGTTTCAGCTGGTTTGGTCCCTGGTAAGAAGGGGGTCAGGTTAGTTTGGAAACACCAGAATGAGGATCAAAGAAATGAAAAGAATGCAACTTTTTGTTGAGGCAGGAATAGAATGGGAAGAATCAGGAGACTCTCAAGAGCCTTTATTGACAAAGTTGTGGAAATGAACATTATCTGCCAAGCCACTTTTATTTTTGCTAAAATACAGATTTTCTCTTTGTCTTAGTAGCCGGAATTCTGATCACTCTTTTCAGCTTATCCTCACTTGTTTTCTAATGGGCTTGGGATTTTTTTTTTTTTTTTTTTTGCAAATGTCTGGGAGATCCATCACCCCACATAAGTGGACTTTAAAGGTCAAGAGAGCTCTTATCCTTTTAGTTCCTTTCATGAGAGCTCTGAGCAGCAGGCACAGCAATCTCAGCATGGACTCAATGATATTTCCTCACAATGTAGCCAGAAACTGCATGCCTGCAGGGTAAAACAAAATTACCAGTGTTCCCCCATGAATGTCCTACACCTCGAGAGGCCACAGCCAGCTACAGAGCAGTTAGCTGCATGGCTGAGCACTAGCAGTAAACGCTTACTTCAATTGTGGCAACTGCCACTCAGAAGGGATGCTTTTAATCTTGAAGGATAGATGTCTCAAGACATCTCCCCTAAGTGACACAAAGTCTCTGGATGTAGGAAGGAGCGCTGAAGGGTTCTGTATGCAGACAGTTTCTCTCTGAAAGTGTGGTAAGTGGAGAGAATTTGGATAGCTGCTAATAAATTAGCTTTAACATTAATCTAGTCCTTATGCAGAATGAAAATGGCTAATGAATGCACATGGAAAAAGTGAAACCCGACAAGATAGAAGAATACCAATAACATGGTAAAGAAAATTATCTTTTCTCATTTAGCCTATTATTATTGATAGGAATGCACAAATGCTTGCAGATTTGCTTAAAAACTATTTTGATTAAGCCAGGCAATATAGCTGATGAGAACCCAGAATTCAAAACCCATAGGAATTACCTTTGGGACTAACACTCCTAAGACATGGCCTGGGAGGGAGGGAGTGAATTGTTGCTTTCAATGGACCCCAGTGAGGCCTCCTGGACACTATCATTTTCCCTGTCCAATCCAGTCAGAACCCGTTGCTAGTCATTATTAAGCATCCTGCAAGAAAATGACAATAGCACTGAGATTTCTGGGAAGATAAGCAGCAATGAAGGTCAAGTATGAGTAAAATGGGTACAGTGTTTCAACAGCACCAAAGGGTCTAGGGGTCACTGTAAGGATTTAGGCTGAAAACTCATCCAGGCAATTTTGAAAACTGTGTGAGAATTCTTACAGCGTTATATAAAATAGATTTGTAGAGCCTTTGCTACTGTCAGATACTTTGTGAATTTTAAAAGTATAACCCGAAGGTATAATAAATACTGTGCAACCTGATCTGAAGGGAACTTTAGGTAACTTACTGTAAATGCACATACACACACATGATTCTTTCTAAATATATTGGCCTATTTACTATGGTAGTTACCTGTTTAAGACTTGCAGTTATATTAAGTAAAATAGTGTGCCTGGGCTAATACATTTTCAGAGAGCCTATTTGTTTTACTGAAGAATTTATTGCAGCAGTAATAACTGTCAGAGTGAAAGCGTGGTTAAAGTGCTAGAGACAGGACCAACTGCAAAGGGTATCTATCAAACTATCGACTTCCTGCCAGCAGTGTTGTGAACTCTTTTGTCATAAACTCAAGCACCCAGAGTTGAAACCTCAATCAATGAAAGGGGAATCTGGTATCCAGGTCTTTTAGAGAGGGCACCTCTTCTGTTTGACCCATTAGGACACAAATAACAGTTTTTATACAGTTCGTGTTTGATTTACAGCAAGCCTTCAGGTTAGCTAGTGACATTTATATTTTAAACGATGTGCACAACACTTACCATCTGAAAGAGTTAAATACAGAGATCCCAGTTTCACTCTAATAAAAGGTTTTAGCTTTGTAACCTGCAAATAGAAATTTCATTACACTGTGTAGCTATTTGCCTTGTAGAATTTGATTTATTTTTCTTTTCATTTTTTTTCTTTCTTTTTTTTCCTTCTTGATTTCATTTCATTTTTAGCATCCTGGTACCATGGAGTGTATGGTCCTGTCTGAAAATGCTGCTGACTGTTGTTCTCTCAGCATTCCCAAAGGCAGTATGCTTGGCAGTATGCCTCTGTCCTCTGTGGACATAATTCACCTATTCACTCTCCAAAGCCCCTCTGTCTCTCAGAGCTTCTATTTCACTTGTGGCTAGAAACTTCTTTAAAAATCCTACCATATTATCATCAAATTTATAGATACAGTGTAACAGACACTTTCTAAATTATTTGCATTTCTAACCCAGTCTTAAAATCACTTTTTAATGTTGCAGCAGTGTGGATACAAGCTGTGGCACATAGGACATTTCATTCTTCGGATGTATGCATATCATAGAGTCATAAAATCGTAGAATGGTTGGGTTGGACAGGACTTTTAAAGATCATCTAGTCCAATCCTCTGCCCCAGGCAGGGACATCTTTTACTAGATCTGGTTGCTTAAAACCCCATTCAACCTGACTTTGAACGCCTCCAGGAATGGGGCATCCACAACTTCCCTGGTCAACCTGTTCCAGTGTCTCACCACTCTCATCATAAAACTTATATATATATATAATTATATAGTTCATACTTATAAGCATTTTAATTGTGCCCATTTGTGACTAAATGCCATATATTGTAACCTAGTATGAGAGACATTGTAGAAGAATCATGTTAAATGTGTTGACTAGGTTTATTGATCTCTAGGACCACACAGAGTTTGATTTTTTAAAAATACGGACAACAGAGCTCTGATTCAGTTCAAAGATGTGCTTTCCAACTGGAGGCAGCTGGGTCACACTTTGCCTTCCTCTGCAGAATTCCGCTGGGAATTTAATTTTCAGCTCAGTGCATCTGGTTGTTGGATATGCAAATCTCCCTAGACGTCTTCTCCTCCCTTTGTTGAGCTCAGTCTGGCTTGCTGGAGTTGGTCAAGTTGTGGACAAATTATTTTTCTTATGTTGTGGTGGGTTCCCTACATGTGTCTCTCCCAAGAATGGTACAAGAAGCAATGCAACCCAGGGTATTTCACTGTTGTGCAGGGTTAGACTCTGTGCTTCTCAGTGTAAGCTGTGGGTAAGAACTGGGTCAGGGATTGCTGAGAGAACCCAGGCCACTTAAGAACTCATTATGGATGAATGCCTGAGACTAGTCAGTTTGCACCTAAGGGTTCTGAGGGAACTGACTGATGCCCTTGCAAAGCTGCTCACTTTCATTCTAAAATGCCATGGAGATGAGGTCCCAAAAAGTCAGGGAAAGGCAACTATTGCACCGATCTGAAGGACAACCCAGAAACTGCAGGTCAGTCAACCTCACTTTGGTTCATCTTCAGGAAACACTACAGGGAGCTGCAGGCTGCTCAGCCTCACTTCAGTCCCCAGGGAATCATGGGCTGAGTCCTCCTGAAACACATTTCTGGACATATGAAGGAAAAGGTGATGAGGAACAGTCACTATGGCTTTATCAACAGTAAATTATCCCTGGCCAACCTGGTTGCCTTCCGTGATAAAATGAATTTCTACCATTTGAGGAGGGGAAATCGCTTCTAAGTCTGCAGAGAAGTGGAAGAGCTCAATGGGACCTTCTAGTCTGAAACAGGACAGAAACTCTGGGATGGGCAACCATTGCAGCAGGAAGTTTTTCAGTCCACTGATAACCAGGACAGCTATGGAACCACTGCTTCAAGGAGATAGCAGTACTGGATGAGGTCTGTGAGGTACCCGCATTTTTAAAGTGTGAACACTGAAGTTAGTGCTTGCCTGCTGCTTTGTGTACATTAGTAACCCTTAGCATGATTTTGATTCATGTGAAGAAATGTGGATAATTGTTTTTCTTATTTTAGAGCTCCAATAGAAGTAGGGGATAGACATCAGCTTGGTTTGTAACTGCTTGCTGCAGTCTGTTTACATTTTGGAAGCTGGGGGGGAGGTGTTCATTTATATTATGTCTTTCATACATGTTTCCTATTTTTACAAGGGGAAACTTTCATTGAAATTTGAGTTCTGTGGTGCCGTTAGCTTGATCATTACAGTATCATTTCAATCTGTTTCTCCTCAGTGCAAGCTTTCACAAATATGTTCCATTCTCCCACCAACAAGAAAAGTGGCCTAGGTAGACTGTTGCTGTGTGTGTGGTACAACAGTCTTCTGCCTCAGAGGAGGAGCTTTTCTCCTGCATCACAAAGTAAAGTTTTCCCTTGGTAGATGAAATTTTTTGTGCCATTTGTCTGAAACAAGGCAATACATTGCAAGACAGGAATGAAACAAAAGTTTAGTGCATTCCAGATATTATACAAAATACATTGCAAATTTACATCTTTGCAGAAGCCCTTTTTCCTGAATGCCATAGTTCTTTTTTTTTAATTAAAAAAGTGTGTCCAGACACTGATATTATTTTTGAAATTTAGATGTGTGTTCCGCTTACATAAGACCCTAACAGAAAGTGGTTGGTACCACTTTTGTGTGTCTGGTTTAGAAGAATAAAAGTTTTTGTATGTACTAAGGAAAGTGATTCCTGCTTTCATTTTGGTAGTTTTGCACAGTGTAACACATGCACTTTTATCAACAGATCTTGAATCGTCCTGCTGTGCATTAGGCCAGTTTATCTGCTGCAGTCTGAATCTGATTTGCTCATCCTCGGTCATACGACTGTCATCTCCGGCTACTCCATACGATCAGATTCAGTGCTGCTTGGGTTACACACTGAAAGTTATGTGTTCCTGAAAAACTAGGCTCTACAATAACTATTGTCATAATGAAGATGACAGGAGTTGTCTCCTTTTTGTGTTGAAGTGTTCTGTCTTAAGCAGAAATCAAAAATGTTTTTTTGTTAACTATTAACCTTTAAGTGAACTGTTGCCTTGAAACATGTAGGAAAATTTGAGTCAGTCATAGGATTTCTCGTTGAAAAGCAGGCTGCAGTGCAGTATTAACTCCTGCACTGAGAAGGAACACCCTGTGGGGAGCCTTTTCTTCATGCTTGCATTCTCACGGCTTGGATCCTTATGAGCCACAACTGGATGCTCCTTCCAGCAAATCCAGATTTCTCTTAACATTTGCTGATGATGTGGTTCAGATGTGTTATTCAGTCAAAAGCAAACATCTCACCATCTCTGAACAACACCTTTTCAGGCCCCCATGCCATGAGCACAGTATTTTTGTTTTAATTAGAATGAGTGATACGCTGTTAGTAAGCATACATATCATGTTTCTTTCTGTAGACTTGAGGCTTTTATGGTTTGGCTTTTAAATTTACTTTGTTTACAATCAATAAAGTGTGCTATGGGCTCAATAAGACCAAAATTAACTCAACTAGCTATAATTCAAACTTTCTGCAAAGCTGGTCCTTTATTCACTGTTTGTACTAAGTTGCTATAAAGAGAATACAAGGTAGGGCAGAATCAGATCAGATTATTTAAACCTAATTGGTGGTTTTTTGCCTTCCTCCAAGTGGTTTCTACTTATTCTATCACTTGAGAAACAGGAGAAAAAAAAAAAGAAAATACTTCACACAGTCTGTGCTGTGTAAGGATCTTTACTTGGGGGGCCTAGTCTGAGCGTACTGGGTGTAGTCCTGGTATGGTTGGGCGTCGTACCTGTGCCTCCTGACTCGGAAGCTTGGGGGCCAGCTCTGAACTGTGGAGAGGTATTTTAGGGTGAGGTGGGGCAGAGCACACAGCAGATTTCCAGGCTTGCTCTCTTTGGTGGTCCCTGTGGGTGCTCTCCCTACCCCAGCTGGAGAGTTGGGCTGCCAAGCAGGGTGCCACTAGGGCACATGCCTCTGCCCTGGCATGGGGGATGCACCTCAAGAGCTCAGGAGTGGGTGCAGAGAAAGAGCCATGGTTTGGTCAGCCCCAATTGGAAGCTGAGCAGGAGTCTGTGCTGTTTGTGTGTGTTAGCAAAGCTTAAAAATTTGACCTCCCTCTTTCTTTAACTAAATGCTTTGTTGCCTTGGCCAGCACCGACAAGCCGGGCTGAGAATTGAGTGATAAAGTAAACAGTGTGAGTGATGTTTATTGCTATTCTCAAATAACGATAGCAATTTTTAAAATGATTTTTCACCTAAATGGTGTTTCTCTAAAATAATGTAGGAGTTCAGGCTGATATTAAGACCTAAATTGATGCCAAGGGAGTTGTGATTTGGAGCAGGGATCATATATTTTATTGCTAAACCCACATTTTTTCTGGAACTCAGCAAGTATGCAGAAGAGTGTCATTGTTAACATTCACCCACATTCAATTTTGTAAATGCCTAACAAGTCTTTTTTAACAGACGACTTTACGATTGAAAGGAAATATGTAAATAAGGCCGAATCACAATAAACATCACAGAAAAAGGATAATTAAACTACATTTGTCCATGTGCCTTTTTAAAAAACTTTTTTTAAATTTTTTTTTTTAAACAGAAAGTGAAGTTAACTAAGCAGTTAAAGAATCGTACTTCCTTACGGTATTTTTGGTCACTGTATCCAGAATTTTTTAATGCTCTTGTTTCAGACTTTCAGCTGACAGAAATTGAGAAAATATGCATGGATAGAGTGTTTCAGATGCTAAATTAAATGGTGACATGTTAAAAAGCAGTATATATATTTCCAGCCTGAAGCTCCCAGAGTTATTGTACAAAATTCCACATTAATATCTTACTCGGTTTCTGTGATTATATCCTTTATATCAGTGAATGTCATGGCTGCCAGGTAAAATAAAACCATCCTATGTGTCCTCTTAGAATTATGCCAAACCTAATAACATGTGAGACTTGGTCCGCATTTCTCCGGAGCCGGCAATGCCAGACCATCCTTGCAGACTAATGTGTAATCGATACATCTTTCACCGGCGACCAGAGCCCTAGTCAAGCATTCAGAGACGCCGGTCAACAAATCATAGCCGGAGGTCACCGTCACGGCAGCTTGGCGCCCCAGGTCACACGGCTTCGCCTTGGACCTGGCTGCGGCTCTTCGGGCTGCCTGGCAGCTGCGGGTCGGCACGAGGTCAAGTTTATGCCCAGCGGGGTATTGGCCTCTCAGATGCTGTTTTGCTGTTTCTGACACTGACCATTAATTCTCTTCTGTCACCACGTTTAACCCTTTCCCGCCAGCCCCTGCACAGGCTCAGCTGGGGCCCAGGCATACCAGGGAAGGATGCCTTCTCCCACATCAACCCCCAACAGAAGTCCTGTTTTGATATTACTGTTCCTCTGTCAGATTTTAGCTTTTTGTCAGGCAAGACAAGAAAGGAGGCACTTCCTGTGGCTTGGCAGAACCCAGGAGAGGTTGCAATTGCTTGTGAAAGTCAGGTTCAGGCTGCCTAGTCTGGCACCTCAAACGGTCCAAGTCTGTGAGCTCACCCCACAGGATGTCAGGAGTGATGTTTGCCTACAAGTATAACACACTTTTATCATTACAGGCTTGGAAAATGAAGAGCAATATCAAAGTTCTTTGAGGACAACTTAATCTTTTGGTCTTACTCTCCAATAGCTTAAATAAATATAGGACCTCCGTATCTCAGGGATTCACCTAAAACTCACAGTGAAAAAAATATCATGAAGCATCCTTGCATTACCCTTACTGTCCTCAAGTGAGCAAAAAGTACTTGTCAAATCACTGGGAAGCCTTGCTCTCATAAGATTTGAAAAATTTTAAACCTCATTTGTGGACCGTAAAGTTCTGTACAAGCTCAGATATGCAATACATGTTTGACCTGCTGAGTGCATTGCCACAGGAGGTAGCCAAGTAAAATAATTTGACTTGAGTAAAAAGGGGCAGATACTTTTATGATCACTAATAACATTTTTATAGCTATGAAAGCCAAAATAATAAGGATAATCAAATCATACATTTCAGGACATAAGCTGATTATAGTACCAGCAATGGTCAGGAAGGAATTTTACCTTTTGTCACAAAAGGGAAAAAAAAAAAAGTGCACAGTGACTAAAATTATATTTTAAAAGAATTTAATCATCTTAAAGTTGGGCACTGACAGCTGTAGCACAAAAGACTAGGCAGGGCTGAAGACTGCTCTGGTATGAAAAAACCTTTGAAAAGCTTCTACCTTCTGGTATCAAAAAAACACCCTTGTGGCTTAGACTTGTCAATTGTTGTATCTCTCTGCCTGCCCTCTGTACTCTCCCAGTAATACCAGGCCTGACACCTCACTCACTCATATTCTCTCCAAGTGTTTCTGTGCCTTTTAACTCCCATTCCTACAACATTACTCTTCTTTTCTCATTAAGCAAGGTTTTACTCTTTCATCATTTAAAGCTAAGCTGTTTCTTTTCTAAAACCTAAAAAGGCCCACACTTCATGCTTTCTGGTGTGATGTTCCCTCCACTTTGCATACCCTGCACGTGATCTCGTCCCGTTTGCAGTAGATGGGAATAAGTTCAGAGGCTCACTCAGGGCTCACAGGACACAGGCAGGAGATGGACCTTCACAGCATCAGGTCATTTAGGTGATGTGTCCTCCTTGTGCCTTGGGAATTGACTGATCACTCCAAGGAGCAGCATGGTTTTGCAGTGTCCCTTACTCAGTCCATTACTGGACATAAGAATTTTGTACCACATGAATAAGAACTAACATGTATGGTTATGGAAAGTATTAACTTGCAGCACCATCTTTCAACAAGAATATTAATTTCCTTTTTTTTTAGGGTGCAAGTCTTGAAAGAAATATTTGCACTGTTAATTTGTAAATGCAAATAGATCGCTGCTGCGAGCAATCAGAGTGTTTGTTCTTTTCCCTATTATTTCTAACTACAAGCTATCTGTAGAAAAAATTCTAGGAAACTGTGTGTAGGTAGAAAGAATGGGGTTTCAGGACAGCTGTGTGCTTTCTGCAAGTCTAGAACAGATGTGCATGTATAAGGTAAGTTATACTTAAAGTGTTACTTTAGCAGTGAAAAGTTAGATATCTTCTGCACTCTCTCCCATGTCAGTGGAGAGCCTGTGCCAGCTCCAAAATGTGACTCATTTAACCAATGCCTGCATATGCCACCTTGCAGTAGGACAAATTGCCCCTCTCTCTCACCAGCTACAGAGAAACTTGGACAACCAGATCACATGAAACTCTAGCATTGCAGAATTAAAGTTAGGTGAGAGAAAATCACAGTATCAAGCATATAAACTCCTTTTCTGAAGTCCTGCTTCTTATCTGTACTTTAAAGAACTCAGAATTACTTTACAAATAAAAGGTAGTTATGGAGACTGCAAGAAGAAGGTATTCTCTAGAATCTAACCTCGCACTGAGGGTAGGCTATTGTAAAAAAGTCCACAAACAAACAAAAAAAACCCCATGCTTTAAGTATCTCTGTTCAGAACTAAATCAGACTATAAGACATTCAAGGAATGACAGAGGGGCTGTTGATGAGATAAAAGTTTCATCAGCAGGGATGGAGTCAGCTGGCCTGACTTAAGATGAATGAGAGTGGTATGTCATCTGCATCTTTCCAGTACATATAAATTTATTTGTGGGAAGAAAATATTAAGTTACATAGGACAGCCTATTTTTTCTTGTGGATCCTAATCGTAGGGTGAGAACAATTTGTCCCCACTCTGTCTTCCCTCTGTCCACCTCTGTCCTCAAGAAAATCATTGGAAAAGTAGAGATGAAGTTAAATCTAGACTTGAAAATATTTGGTGAATGTATATTCAACTGAACAACACCCACTGTTGTATTGAACTAATTTCTTATGCTCAGATGGTGTAGCTAAAGCAGTGTTTATAAAAAGCAGAATTATGAATTTGTACATTGGGTATCTGCAGGCAGGATTATTCACAAATGCTTGGCACTGGTGCCAAAGATGGCTTTTGTCAGGCAATGGAAAAGAGCTGTATGTAAGCATGCGTAGGAAAGAAGGAGTGGCCTCTGATCCTTGCAGAAAATTCTGTTGAGGAATATTTCTACACTGATTCCAGAATAACAATGGGAGTGACTGAAAATACAGAGGAATAGAAATAGCAGGTCCCATTTGTCTTCGGTGCTCTGATATTTGACCTAACACCTATTGCTTGAAATAGACTAAGCTGCCCAGTGGCAAATGGACACATCTGGTAGTACAATTTGCTCTCATCCTCGGATACATGAAATACTACTACATTCTGCCTGGTTTCCCATTTCTGCATGTATTTCTTGATACTTATAAAATCTAGCTCTACCAAACCAGAGCAATTTACAAGACTATATGGTCATTGCTTCATTCTTTTTTTTTCCCGCCGCCCCAGGATAAACCTCATGAATAATGTGCTAATTAATGCTGTATTAGAAGTTGGAAGTGACTAAGATTTCTATAATATAGAAAGTTCTGATGTTTTAAGATGAATTTATGTTAGTATGCTTGCACTGATGCTAATGAATTGATTTGAAGTGTTGTGTGAAAATTGTTGGTGGGTTTGAGATGGTGGATTAAAATTAGAAGGAAAATTTGTACAAGAAGAAAAGAGGCATGAAAGAAAAAAATGCAGTGCGGGAAATCAGGATAGGAACAAAGAAGGCATGCTTATCTTGCACTTGGGTTCACCGCTGAGGAAGCGGGAAAAGTTCTAGAGAGAAGGCGCATATAAGAATCTCCTAAAGCTATGTTAGAAGTCTGCTTGCCTGTAGGGCTAAGATAAAATAGGATACAAAGGCTTGCATGGAAATTGCCTTTTTTTTTTTTTTTTCTTTTTCTTTTTCTCCTCCCGAAAGGAAGATGGGGACACAGAAACACGTATGCCTGGAAGGCCTGGAACTAATGTGGAGAGGACACCTGGCATAGCAGGGGCTAAGATAAAGAAGGGCCACAGGAACTGGAAAAGAGAGAGAGAGAAATAGTGTGGTAAAACACAGTTAGAAGTTGGAATATATGGTAGAGACAGCCGTTTGAAAGCAGGACCTAATAAACAACTGTAATGGGAGGGTGCTAAAATGGATATGAAATTTGGTTGTGGTGACATTAATGGTTGGAATAAACATAGCAAACACTGAAGATGCCAGTGTAATTTTGAGGAAATAAATTAATGGAATGTATCTTGAAGGCAGGACATTTTTGGTCAACACGAACAGGTTAGAAGTGGCAGAACATTGCAATACCAGGGGTCCTTGGTCACTCAAGCCAGATTTTTCAAAACCTTCACACAGCAAAGTCATCTGATATCCCAGAAATGACAAATAGAACAAACAGTCAAATTCCAGTGGAAGAGAGCAGTACCAATAGCAGATGTAGTAGTGGTAAGGCAAGTAAATAACATAAGTAATATACAAAATGCAACATTTGAATTTAGATTTCTTCTGCACAAAACTGAGGGTTTAATCTGTTTATTGTAAGATGGAAATGATTTGTGGACCAAATGTTTTAAGGTTAAAAAAGTGGTCTGGACTCACTCTATTAATGTATGTCTGAACAGTTAACATAGAGAACTCAAATGAATAAAGACTATGAGAAGATACTTTCATAATAGTTGATATAATAAAGATATACCTCACAATATGTCTGAGTTCAAAGCACAACAGATTCTAGTTGATGAGACAGAGGCATATAGGGTACAAACTCTTTTGTGTGCTGCAAATAGAGAAGTCACTTTAGATAAACAAGAGGACAGTTCGTATTCTAAAAAATTAACAGAAGAAAAAATTGTGTATCCAGACATAGTCAGAAGTAAGTCCATGGTGGAAGAACTGAGGAGAAGCAATACTATAGCAGAACTACCAGCAACCTTAATTCAGAGAGGTTACTGCTTTTCCATAATCCATTCAAATATATCTCTGCAAAGTAGAGAAGGTTGGCAGAGAATCGCCTCCACACCTAATCTTTTTCAGTCCTAATTCTTATTCATTCACACTCTTGTCTGAGTAATGTGTTGGTAATCTCTCTTTCTCAACTTTGCAAATAAACAAACAATACCTACAGCCCCTAAATGTCTAAACCAAAACTCCACAAAGTAAAACAGAAAAGAACCCACAGTGGGAATATTAAGAGCAGTACTGAAGGAAAAAGAAAAGAGACAGAAATTTGTATGTTAGCTGCAGTGCTCTGAAATACGGAGTTATCTAAATTTGTATTTGCAGTACAGCCACATTTCTTGCTGTCACTCTAGAGCAGTGAGTTACAAACCCTGCTGCTACTGAACCCTTCAACTGTGTGAGGCAACTAGGTACGAGTGGCTTTTATAACCTTCTATAAGGTTTTTTACTGTGCTGTGATCTTTAAAAAGGCACAGAATAGATACAACAAAGTGAGTCAAATGAAAAGAGAAAGCATTAACAGTGGATTTCATCTTAGTATTTAATTAGCTAGAGGCCATGTAGGAATAGACTAAATATCAGCACCGGGTTCTTGATTACAATCTTAGAAGAGATGGGCATTTTTATCTTGAAAGGATGACCAGCTTATCTGTAGTTTTCCAGCTATCATGACTGATCTATATCTCCTTTATCCAGGCTAATCAAGTACAGAAAGTTTATTAAGATAATAACACTGAAAGTTATCACCAGTTAGGCTCTCTAATCTTGATACAGTTTTGCTGTGTGCTGTGTTTCAAGAGGTCTGTCAGCCAACAAAGGCTAAAGTTTGAGGGGTATCATTTACAGGCCTACAATGATTTTTTTTTGCTCAACAACAAGCAACTTAAAACCCATTTTAAATTGATGGCAAAAGGTTATTGTCATGACAACTTCAATAGGCTAAACATAGGCTCTGGAAACAGGGTAAAAGTTGGAAATCTTCCCCCAGGACATGCAGGTTGCTGTGTCTCCTGCTGACTCTAGTTTCCTGGCACTGCCCACTAAACTGCCTTCTACTAACATGGAAGAAGAGATTCAGCTGGTAAAAATCAAAGTAGTCACAGTACTGGAATCTATGCCAAATGATGCAGACAAAATGATACACACAGCCAGTTGATTTATGCCTAGGAGAGACGATTGTCAGGAATGTAAAATTAGCATTTGCTTTTTTAATGCATTCTAAACATTGTCAAAAGAGTCCTTTTGGGTTTTTTTTGTTTGTTCGTTTTAAGAAATCTAGTTTTAAGATTAGAAAATATTCCAAGAGATTTTAAATTTGCATTTATTTTTAAACCCAGTTGTGTGAAGAGAGATACTTCCATCCTATTCAGATGACTGTATTTTTGCAGAGTTGAGAAGAATCAGTTGATTTTGGATAAGTTTTACATCAGTACAGCACTGTGTCAATGATCAGGTTACCACATTACACTTTAAGTACAGAGATGGTTCACAACAAATAGAGGTACATTGTTTTAATAGTCTGAAAAGGTTTTTGTGTTTTAAACCTTTTTTTTTTTTTTTTTTTTTTCCCTCAAAAAAATCAGAAGCATGCATACTGTTTCTATTTGGGTACTAGAATCCCATCTTGCTGTTGGCGATCCTGGAACTATATTGCCTGAAGAGATGTCTTGATGCCTTATGTGATCTTCCATGCATGTAGAATGGAGCAGTCTATATTGGTTGTTGTGGTGTTTCTTGCCTGGCCTTGACAAATCAGAAATTCCAAGAAGATTAGCTATGGGGCTTGTGACTCAAAGATCAATGCTTAAATAAATTCTGTGTACTGATTACACATCTACACATTCAATCAATGAGTCACTGAAATTCCATAACAAGCTAAATATTGATGACAAGAAAACAAACGTGTACAATTGCACTTCACTGGTTTTTCTCTTCCTCTTCCTAATTTCACCTAGCCTTAATAAATATGAGGTTGTTACTGCCAGTTATACTACATGTAACCAGTTATTGTGCTGCAAAGTGCTACCATTTGCTGTTATTGATCTTACGTATCTTTTTAATTATTGAAGTGACCTGAGGTTTGGTTTGGTCAGCTATGCAGGTTATTCTTCCACCTTAATGATGTGAAATGTTATTGTCAGGGTGAGGGAATCAGAGTGCCCTTAGTATAATGCTCTTTTACATGCCAATTATTCCCCAGACTACAGAACAGCTGCAGTCAATTAAATATCAAATCTGGAGGTAATTTGTCTTTTTCTTGACCTATCTGTAACTGAAACCTAACAATAAAAATCTTTGATAATCTTACCTTTCCCACGAAAGAAATTGTGTACTAAAATTTATAGGAGGTGTCCCAAAAAGCCAGGTAATTTTTTTCTAGAAACAAATTTGTGAGCAGAGCAAAAAGCATAGTCACAATGTTGGTGACCAATTTAAATTTTAAATGGAGTTAAGCAGAAATACTTAATCTGGGTCACAGAGATCCTCAGATTTGTCATGTGCTGGTTTCATGAGAAAATGGGTCAGTTTTAAAAAAGAAGGGTTAGAGACACTAAAATTTTGGTCTTGATCATGACCAGTGATGTCATGGTGGTGCCCATGGTGGAATGAAGGTTAATGTATCAACCATTTAGTGTGTTGGTACCATGACTTAAAATACCACTATGTATAAATTAAGCATCTTTCAGGAATTGTCTACCTTTTGTACCATGGAAAGTGCTCTAAGCAGCATGTAGTATAATCCAAAGTCAAGTAGGTTTTCAAAGGAATTTTTCAAGAGCCTCAAACAACTGTTACCTTGTAACTTAACATCCTACCAATATTTGAGATTTGTAGCCCTTCAGTTTTACTGCTTAATATTAAATGTCTCGTTTTTCTTGCTCTGCCTCTTCCTAGACCTCACAGGAAATGGCTTCAGCCTACAATATGTTGCAGTCCAATGTAATTTTTAGAGACAAATATGGCCATTTGGTTTGTGATCATACGTAATTCTCATGTAACTCTTATATATACATATATTACTTTAAAATTCTTTATGATAGGAAGGGGCAAAGAAATATTTTGAGAAGAGGTTTTAATTTCTGTCATTGCAGGGTTGTTCACCTTTCCATCAGCATATCCAAATCCTGCTCTTTATGAAGGCAGTATGGCCCAACAAAATGCAATGCCTAAACTCTTACTCTAAGCCAACTCCTTTTGCAGTTTCTGATGCTTGTACCAGCTAGTGTAGCTCTTAATTCCTGTAAAAGAGAAAGTTATATAGGCCTTAGAGATCATTTGGAAACTGAACTAAATGTTCAGTGCAGAATTTTGGTATCTGCTTAAACATGTCTTTTCAGTGTCCTGGCAGGCAGCAAATTTCTGGCTAGTTCGCTTCACTGGCATTAGTCTTCACAGCCCTAGTGGCCTGGGATTTGCCTATCTGAAAGACTTTCTCTCTTCGGCTGACAGAGCAGTGTGCAACAAATCACTCTGGGCAAGATCCAAAGCCCACAAAAGTCAATGACGACATTTGTGGAAGGGAGGTTAGCAGGACAATCTTCAGCAATGATTTCTCCGGAGCTCTCTCTTACTGTTGGTTTACCATTGATCTGATATTTTAACCTCTGTAGCAAGCTGAAAAAGTCACTTCTCTATTTCCACTCTACTGAGAAAGGCTGAGCTGAGAGGTGGAGGGATGTTTTGTTTGTTTTCTTGACATTAGGCTTGTGAGTATTTACCTATCATTAGACGGACATTTTTTTTTAAAATTTAAATTTTGGGAGGGATGTAGCATAAGATATTCAGCTATTGAGGGTTTTGTAAATATAAACAAACAACCTAAATTATACTTATAAATGGCTGTTACAATTCCCACTCTTACCTTCCCTGAGATATTTCTTTCTTTGTATTTTCTACTGTAAGAATAACTACTTGAAGCAAATGTGCTTTGTAATATTGCACTGGGGCGCTATGGATTTTTAAAAAGTACCATTTTTGTGATATGTTAAAAAAAAATCTTGGCTGATTACAACTTGTTAGCTTTGCTGCTGCTCTAGTTCCGTTTAGGAAAAAAAATATGGCTTTATATTCCCTCCCACTGATTTTCAAGTAAAACAGAACTTAGTTGCCTGCTGATCCTGCTGGCTTTTTTAAATGAAAAACTTATTCTTCTTAAACTACTGGAAAATTATGTTTAAAAATCAGCATAATTTCATTGCCTTTTATTTCTGTCTGTCATGAAAACTGCTAGGCTGCTTTCTGGAACAACCCAATGTAATTTAATGCACAAATTTAGTTATAGTTATGAATATACTGACTGAAAAATATTTTAATGATCCAGAGATATTAGTCACTCTACAGTAAAATTGGCTGTGTGCATACATTGGAAGAAAAAAATCCATGTCTACAGGTGCCTCTATCTTCATAACAGACAATTGCATAGGTTCGGTAAGGAGTGACTTTGCCTAACCAGTGTACCAGATGTGGTTCAGCCACTTAAATTGCAGAGGACATAGAAATTAATTCAGAATTATGATATCACATGCTGGCTATTTTTAAGTATGGTAAGGACAGTCAGGAAGACAGGGAATAAAACACTTCACTTGAAGACTGACAGAAAATTACAATATTTCTGATTATAGGACCACCTGGTGGTTTTGCATAATTTCCCATGTCTCTTCAACAGGGAGGATGCACATTGGAAGAACCAACAATGGTGACAAGTTAAAATCTTGCAGAGGTCAAAACTCATACGCTGTTCTGAATCTCTTGTTTATGAAAATTTGAGGTGTTTTTTAAAAAAAACTAACCTTTTTTTTATATGAATTTCTAACCATTCTATTTCCATTTAATCCTCCTGGAGTGACCGTGTACTGGCCCTTTTCAGTTTTAAAACTTTGTAGCAAATAATTATCTACAAGAAAGTGTAAGTGGTACTACATATACAGCCTGGTAAACCTCAATATACTCTCTAACAAGTAGTTCAGTGCACAAGAAAATGCATGGGTTGCGAGAAAAGAATAACCGCTAAGACTTACACAAACCAGGAAATTTCACTGGAAGGATTCTTCTGCATCAAACCCTTGTTTTTTGACTGAGTAGGAAGCAGGGGAAACACTGGCTATGCTCATGGAAGAAGTTCATGTGGTGGAAAATCTACTCCATCTCCCAGTTTCCAACGGTTACTTACATTCACTATTCAAACCGTGTCCCTGGCTGTGCCTGAAAAGATCATAAATACTTGAAGTGTACAGCTCACATATTTTAAATTCAGCCAACTGACCGTCAACTGATCTTTAATGGAAAGTTCAAAGAAAATTAGTACTCTGTATTGCAAGTTTCAAGTTCTATGAGAAACCTTTTGGTTTCTTTACTTTCCCTTCCTGTCTATACTATTATTGTAGGGAAGGTATCACACAGTTCTAGTTTGGCATTCTTTAGTCAGTATCTGAATAAAAATTAGCTGGGGAAGCAAACAGTGGACATATTTTTCTGTATTTGAATGGTATGATTTTGTCACTGAAGTCTGGCCCAGGGTATGTGACCAATATTGCAAGACTTGGTCACATGCTTAAAATTGAGAGAAAAACCCTTCTGCCCCATTAGTTTTTGATTATGAAAGAATTCAGCTTACCCTGTGTCACTAGGTTACTAGAAAGATTATGTTTGCTGCTGGGTCACTCAGAACCTGATAGTTGTTGCAGTGTCTGTCATTCTAACATGTCTTCAAGTCTTTTGGAGTAAAGTGGCTGCCATAATAAACCAGAGTAGTGACCCAGCAATCCTAGTGTCCTGTCTTTAACATCGCCTGTGACTGGATGCTTTGGAAAAAAGAATTAAGAATCTTCTTACTTCAACTCCATCTGTTGGCTTATTTGCGTAGTCATTTTCTTCTATTAACATGATATTCATACTTACAGTGATGGGAAGTCTCTTTCGCCAACCCAGACTTGATCTGTTTCTTCAGCAGTAGCCTCTGAGCATTTCAAGGAAGTAGACACAGTCTTGTAAAGTTCACCCTGCTGCTGCCTGCGCTCCTCAGAGAGTGTTTCTCACTCATTACTGCAAGTGGGTGAGTGCCTTTTTCAAGACCTGTAAAACTGGGAAATCTAACAGATGGTAGATATGGCCTATATGCCTGAAGTCCCTTCATATCACTGTCATGTTTCCAAAAGTACTTTCCAATATGCTTTCCCTTGGAAGTCATTGGAATATTCCTCTTGAGTTGGATTATGACATTTCCCTTCCACCATGTAAACATGTATTTATAGTAGATTTTGAGGGAAGAATAATCTGTCAAGCTAAGACTTGTACCTCCTGCAGCATTTTTCAGGGAACTATAAATCACTATCAGTGGAATATAGGTTTATATCAATCCCACTGCTTCCATTAATTTCCATGGGTTATGACCACATAGTTTAGCTTGTTTTCCTATTCATGTTATGTGTTTTGAAAGTGTGGTGCATTGACATCTATCTAGATGCATTGACATCTAGATGTACTGACATCTATCTAGACCCCTGACCAGCTTGACATAATCGCTATAAACATAACCCTTACCTACCATTGATAATGCATGCTTGAGTCAAAAAAATAATGTTGGGATGTTTGGTACATATGGTGTAAAAAAAGAGTGATAGAAACAAGAGTTGCACCTGTTTGCATGAGCTTGGATCACTCTGTGTGAGCACTCTGTCACCTCTCTTATGCTGCTGGTTATTGTACAACATAGACATGAAGCCTAGGGAGGTTTTATGAAGTAGAAGTCAGCTCCTCTCTACTCTTAGTACACTCATTATTTGCTGGGTCACTTCTGTCAGTGTTTGCCCAAGCTTTAAGTTGTCCTCAGTGAGATGATTTTTCTACTTATCATAAGGGGCCACGATTGGTCCCTTTTGTACACTCCTGATAGCACAAAGATGCTTCATCACAACAGGCCTTTACATTTTTAGCACATTGCTTTCTCTAATTACCAAGGGAAAAGTTATCTTCCTCACAGCTAATAGGTCATACAAAAATGATGCTATGATTTCTATATGATTTCCTGCGAATTCTACAGATCCAAAACTGTCCACAGAGCAATAAATGTAACATTCAGATTTTTTAGAACTGATGTGGCGGGATCATACAGGAGAAGAGGGAAGTTCAGGTGCTGAATTTTAGACTAGATTCTGTAACAAGGGCAGCACTAACTAAACTGCAACATCAGGCCACCTTCCATCATAGGTGTCTATTGAACTCAATGCCAAAATTACTATTGACTTCAAAGGGGATGGAATTGG